>NC_041218.1:5867374-5890666 GCF_002837175.3 Physeter macrocephalus | reverse complement strand
GGCACGTGGGATCTTCCCGGACCGGGGCACGAACCCGCGTCCCCTGCATCGGCAGGCGGACTCTCAACCACTGCGCCACCAGGGAAGCCCTTCTGCCCATTTTTTGATTGGGTGGTTTTTTTGATATTGAGCTGTATGAGCTGTTTGTATATTTTGGAAATTAAGCTCTTGTTGATCACATTGTTTGTAAATATTTTCTCCCATTTCATAGGTTGTCTTTTCATTTTTGTTTATGGTTTCCTTTGCTGTGCATAAGCTTGTAAGTTTGATTAGGTCCCATTTATTTTTGCTTTTCTTTCTTTTGCCTTGGAAGACTGACCTAAATAAACATTGGTAGAATTAATGTCAGAGAATGTTTTGCCTATGTTCTCTTCTAGGCATTTTATGGTGTCATGTCTTATATTTAAGTCTTTAAGCCATTTTTGAGTTTATTTTTGAGTATGGTGTGAGGGAGTGTTCTAACTTCATTGATTTACATGCAGCTGTCCAGCCTTCCCAACACCACTTGCTGAAGAGTCTGTCTTTTCTACGTTATGTATTCTTGCCTCCTTTGTTGAAGATTAATTGGCCGTAGGTGTGTGGGTTTAATTCTGGGCTCTCTATTCTGTTCCATTGATCCATATGTCTGTTTTTGTGCCAATATTATGCTCTTTTGATTACTCTAGCTTTGTAGTATTGTCTGGAGTCTGGGAGGGTTATGCCTCCAGCTTTGTTCTTTTTCCTCAGTATTGCTTTGGCAATTCTGGGTCTTTTGTGGTTCCATATAAATTTTAGGATTATTCTAGTTCTGTAAAACAATGTCATGGTAATTTGACAGAGATTGCATTAAATCTGTAGATTGCTTTGGGTAGTAAGGCCATTTTAATAATAGTCTTCCAGTCTAAGAGCATGGGATGTATTTCCATTTCTTTGAATAATCTTCAGTTTCCTTTATCAGTGTTTTATAGTTCTCAGCATATGTCTTTCACCTCCTTGGTCAGGTTTATTCCTAGGTATTTGTTTGTTGTTTCTTTGGACAGAGTTTTAAAAGGGGTTTTTAAAAACTTTCTCTTTGATATTTCATTGTTCTCCAAGTATTACCCATTAGCCTAAGTCACAACCACTACTATTTCTATGGGGAAAACATAGACAAAAATCTCCTTCTCTCATATTTGGCCTACTAGGAGATGAAAAAATTGACACCTAGCACAAGAAAATCTGCATGGCAATTTTTAATTAAATATGTTCTATTTAATAATGGAGAAAGTTTATGAATCAAATCATTGAGGTTTTTTTCTGTTGATGTAAAAAAGAATATGAGAATTCATGTTCTCCTTTATTTGGGGAGAAATATCTAAGTGGGAAACTGCATGTAGAATTTTAATTAATATGTGCTGACAGGGAGATCAGCTCAGTACTTTGTGACCACCTGTGGGAAAGGGAGGGTGGGAGGGAGACGCAAGAGGGAGGAGAAATGGGGATATATGTATTTGTATAGCTGATTCACTTTGTTATAAAGCAGAAACTAACACACCATTGTAAGGCAATTATACTCCAATAAAGATGTTAGAAAAAGAAATGTGCTGAAATACAAAGTATTTTAAAGAACTTCTGTAACAAGATGGCAGATAGTAAGATTTATTTTAATTTTTCAATCTGCAAAAAAAAAACCCCAAAACAAAAAACCAAACTATACTTATATATATATATATATATACACACACACACACACACACACACACATATATATATAGTGTCAACATTTTCAGAGCACTTACATTAGGAAACATTGCGTTTTCTCCTCAACCATATGACAATACTGTATATGCCACAGTAAAATTTACAAAACAATCGCATCAGCAATCACACAAACGTCATGATTTTCATGTCAAAACACAAGAAAAAATAGACATCTTCCCGGCACTTTGTTTGCAGCCCCACAGAGAGGTTCCCACAAATGCTGTTAGAAACTTCAGCTTTTAAAACCTAACAGTGGCTATTTGAGAAATCATATCCTTTCCAGATCAAACTTAATGAGAATTTTGCCCTTTTAAAATAGCAACCAATGGTTTATTAATGGGTACGGTGAAGTTTACCCACCAAAAGATGTGTAAAAAATTGCATGAAAGTAAAAATAAATAAAGCTGTTGTAAATCAGCCTTGTTTACACTATAGTTCAGGACAAACACTAACACATAAAACCATCATTAAAGTTTTATAAAGTAATTATTTATATTCAAATTACAGCTATTCAACAAATCTAATGAAAACAAACTGATCTGGTAAAGGTTCAGACGTTCACGCTCCAGCAGTGTCAGTTCACAAGGACGCGCTCCAGCTGTGGTGGGCAGTAGTGATGACATATCGCTGTTCTGACATAAGGCACTAGATCTCAATATGCCACACACTCGCCTTATGTCATATTACCTGTTAGATACCAGTGAATTCTTTAAAATGAAAAATAATAGAAATTCAGGACACAGTGCACTTTAATGACATACAGCATTTGAAATCTTTCGGACAACGGTCTGAAAACAGTCTTCTAATGCAAGCTCGCATCTTCAAACACAAAATCTTTCTTTTTTATGCTTAGTTATCAACATCGCTGGAAAAAACACCCGTCACTAAACCCTGATACACATTCTCAGCCATTGGACTCTGTTCTATTGCGGTCAGTGTTCATGAGGCAAAGCGTGACCCAGCATCTTTGTTCAAGGTCTCCTGCAAGGGCTCCTCCACTCACGGCTGTCATTCGGTTTCTGTCTCCTTCTGCTTGGCACCTGTCAGGAGATGGGAAACGGAAGTTTCAAAGCAATATAAAAATACGTTGCAGCTGTGCATGTCCTATATGAGCGCAGTGGTGGTTCTCTGCCTGGTGGCACCTACCCGCACCTGCAGAGCCTTAGGAGACGTGGGGAATGAGGTGAGCTCCAGGCTCCCCACCCCCACCTACCGTCACTGCAGCACGCTTTTAATCCATTTTGCATGTCGTAATTCTAGCACTCTTTTTTTTTTTTTTTTTTTCCCCCTCTGGCCATGCCACGAGGCTTGAGGGATCTTAGTTCCCCGACCAGAGATTGAACTTGGGCCACGGCAGTGAAAGCGACACACATATATATATAGTGTCAACATTTTCAGAGCACTTACATTAGGAAACATTGCGTTTTCTCCTCAACCATATGACAATACTGTATATGCCACAGTAAAATTTACAAAACAATCGCATCAGCAATCACACAAACGTCATGATTTTCATGTCAAAACACAAGAAAAAATAGACATCTTCCCGGCACTTTGTTTGCAGCCCCACAGAGAGGTTCCCACAAATGCTGTTAGAAACTTCAGCTTTTAAAACCTAACAGTGGCTATTTGAGAAATCATATCCTTTCCAGATCAAACTTAATGAGAATTTTGCCCTTTTAAAATAGCAACCAATGGTTTATTAATGGGTACGGTGAAGTTTACCCACCAAAAGATGTGTAAAAAATTGCATGAAAGTAAAAATAAATAAAGCTGTTGTAAATCAGCCTTGTTTACACTATAGTTCAGGACAAACACTAACACATAAAACCATCATTAAAGTTTTATAAAGTAATTATTTATATTCAAATTACAGCTATTCAACAAATCTAATGAAAACAAACTGATCTGGTAAAGGTTCAGACGTTCACGCTCCAGCAGTGTCAGTTCACAAGGACGCGCTCCAGCTGTGGTGGGCAGTAGTGATGACATATCGCTGTTCTGACATAAGGCACTAGATCTCAATATGCCACACACTCGCCTTATGTCATATTACCTGTTAGATACCAGTGAATTCTTTAAAATGAAAAATAATAGAAATTCAGGACACAGTGCACTTTAATGACATACAGCATTTGAAATCTTTCGGACAACGGTCTGAAAACAGTCTTCTAATGCAAGCTCGCATCTTCAAACACAAAATCTTTCTTTTTTATGCTTAGTTATCAACATCGCTGGAAAAAACACCCGTCACTAAACCCTGATACACATTCTCAGCCATTGGACTCTGTTCTATTGCGGTCAGTGTTCATGAGGCAAAGCGTGACCCAGCATCTTTGTTCAAGGTCTCCTGCAAGGGCTCCTCCACTCACGGCTGTCATTCGGTTTCTGTCTCCTTCTGCTTGGCACCTGTCAGGAGATGGGAAACGGAAGTTTCAAAGCAATATAAAAATACGTTGCAGCTGTGCATGTCCTATATGAGCGCAGTGGTGGTTCTCTGCCTGGTGGCACCTACCCGCACCTGCAGAGCCTTAGGAGACGTGGGGAATGAGGTGAGCTCCAGGCTCCCCACCCCCACCTACCGTCACTGCAGCACGCTTTTAATCCATTTTGCATGTCGTAATTCTAGCACTCTTTTTTTTTTTTTTTTTTTCCCCCTCTGGCCATGCCACGAGGCTTGAGGGATCTTAGTTCCCCGACCAGAGATTGAACTTGGGCCACGGCAGTGAAAGCGCGAAGTCCTAACCACTGGACCATCAGGGAATTCCCTGCATATCATAATTCTAAATATGCAAGGTTTAATTTGGAAAAAAAGAGGGTTCTGCTGCTAAAAGTTTTTAAAAGAAATATGTATTTAAGTTTTAGTGAAGGTGCAAAGTATTTCTGTTGTACATACTTTTAAAAATGTAAAAGCATTAAACATGCTTACAGTAACTGCACATAAAACCTACTCTCACCTTGCCAGGATATTTTGAAATGGGTTGGGAGGGGGGAGCTGCCATTTTTTTCATAACAACAGGTTCTGTGTTTTCTCATCAGACACTAGAAGACACTCGACTTTGAAAGAGATCAACAACCTATAAAAATAAGGGGCTGAAAAAAATCGTAGCTACTGCCATCAGGCTGTTTACTCACTAGTTGCACGTGTGGATACTTAGGTTTGTTTGGATAGTCTGAATTAAGTTGGACAATGAACTACTGCTAAAAACTTTTTAAAAAAGAGAAGATGTTATGATACCGAATCAGTATCCTTAGTGGGGAATTGTGTCCATTATCTGGTGAAAAGAATAACCACTGGTACCTTTTATTCACATAATAGTGGTTTCTTTCAAAAAGCATCTCTTACTGATTATTCCATAAACATCCACTCAGCAGTGTTTGTCCAGGTATGGGGCTTGTCCCGCGTATGGGGTCTGACGGCGCACAGCGTTCACGCACGGCTGTGGTTTCAATCAGAGTATCTCTGGAGGGCCACTAGGCCTGTGTCAGGCTGCTCGTCCTATAGCTGAAGGGAGGGACGGAGGCTGCACAGGTGAGCAGCGAGCCGGCCCACGCTCTCGCAGCTCCGAGGGGACGGTGGGGTTGGGCCCAGGCTGGACCTCTAGTCTGATGCTTATTACAGCACACGGTCACCCGAGTATGCTAGCGTCTGATCGGATGGAGGCGCTCCCTCTGTTCCGAGACAGCACCGCCCCCGACGTTCACTGGTATCCAGTTATTAGGAACCCAGGGCGTTTTCCTAAATGGACAGCGTTCTGCACGCCGTACTACAAAGAATTCGACTTCGACTGTCCCGTCTTGACAGTACTTATTTCTGTGGTGACATACATTCCAAATGCAGCTGTGGAACAGGTTTCCCCCTTTTGCATTTCCATTAATGCTGAGTTGCATTAATAATTCAGAATTTTTGAAATTTCAAATTTGGGTGGAAATTTAAACTCATCCAGACGAACACTCTCATTCTTACGGTTTATGACACCAAGGCATAGAGAGGATAGAGAATTGCTTACTCTGAACTGGTAATGCTCAAAGAATCTTGGCCACGGGGACAGAAGTGAGTTGACATTTGGCCTGACTCGGCCCGGCCAGCTGTGTGCCTTGGCCCAGGGCCAGCCGACTAGAAAAGGGGTGTCTTTCTCTGAAGGTGCCAAGTTACGTGCCTGTGGGGACGAGCCTGCCTGGAGATGAGTCCTTTTCCTTAACATGCACAGAGGAGCTGCACAGCTGACCCCTGAACAACACTGGGGTGCTGCACACAGCTTATCCTCTGTATCCACGATGCCCCTCCGTATCCGCAGTTCGGTGTCTGTGGATTCAACCAACCACGGACCGTGTAGCACTGCAGTATCTACCGCTGAAAAACATTCACGTGTAAGTGGACCCATGTTGTTCAAGGGTCAACCGTATGTAAATGCAATCGCACTCTCTGCATTGGTCCTGCTTCCTTGCTCTGTTTCGTCTGTGGGGTTCATCACCGTCCGATATAGCTATGTGTGTTCACTGTCAGTGCATTCCACTGATGAACAGAATGCAGTCTGTCCGTTCTTCCACTCAAAGATATTTGGGTTATTTCCAGTTTGAGGTTATTACAAGTAATGCTAGGAGCAGTCTCACATCTTTTAGTCCTTTTCTCATTTCATGACTACAGAGATTATCATGAGCCATAAAAAAAACATGAAATCCTGCCATTTTTGACAACATGGATGGATCTTTCACTTATTTCTAAGTGAAATAAATCAAGACAGAGAAAGATAAATACCATATGGTTTCATTCATATGTGGAATCTAAAAAAACCCAAGCCCAAACTGATGAACAAACAAAGACGACAGAAGAACATGGAGAACACAGCAGTGGTTACCAGAAGGGAAGGGGGTGGGTGTGGGTGCAGTGGGTGAGAGGCTCAGCTGTATGGTGGTGGATGACAGCTGGACTTGGGGGGGTGATCACTCTGTAGTGTGCACACATGTTGAACTCGAACGCTGTACTAAAACTGATGGAATGATTAAAAGGAGGTTACCATGAGTTTCAGGTTCTCCCACACCCGAAATTTGAAAATGACTGCAGCAAGCCCCGTCTCTAGAGTTTCTGAGTCAGCAGACATGGGCTGGGCCCCACCTATGCATTTCTAGTGACGCTCCCCGACAGCCTGCGGGGAGTCACGGCTCCCCCCCCCCGGAATCACGCCCCTGCCCTTCTCACTTAATCAGTGCAATCTGTTTCTCGCTGGCGATGGGGATTCCTTTCGGGTGGCTATCTTCAGAGTATAGGCCAACTGTAAAAACTAGTCTTAGCCAGTTTGATTGATTTCTGAACTAAAGAAAAATCAATACCCTAGTAAAGGCACATTTTAATGTTTAACTTCTAAGAGTTCAAAGGGCACATGGTTTAGTCTCCTGTCTTGGCCTTGCTCTGTGAGGCCTGAGGCTGGGTTGTCTGTACTTCCTGTGGGTGGGGAGGGGAAGTGGAGGGCTGGTGGTTTTAGGACCCCTTCAGCCATTAAACGATTAAACTGTGTGACACAGGAGAAACACCAAAGGCCCCTCCCTCCCCCGCCTCACGGGCTCCCTGACTGTGACCCGAGGGTTTGCTTAGAGTTAATCTGGCAGAAAATGAGTTAAGTCACTATGTTTGGCAGTTAACGTAATTTCCATGCACTATTAATGGAAAAAAGTTCGCGTAGGTCAGACTTTTCTATACTCACTACTAGTAAGCTTTTCTTTTTTTTTTTGAAGGGTAGACGGTTTCAGTACTTAGATCCCAAAGAATCTCCCTCCGGATTTCCCGTTAGTAGTCCTAAACATGAAGCAAAACCGAGGAGATCTTCACTTTTTAATGGGCAAGGTTATGACGATCATGGCAGATTACTTAAGCACTTCTGGGTGTCGACAGGATGCTCTTAAGTCAGAATACTTTCTATAAACTTTTCTCTCGCTCAAGTAGAACAGGAGAACTTCAAAACCACAGAGAAAATGAAAATGGTTTACAAAGTACTGCACAGAAAGGTGCGGCTGGCAGGTGGGCGAGGGAGGGCTTGCTGCCCCGCCCCGGCTCCCTGTGCACTTACAGTAAAGGTCAGACACTGGCATTTGTACCTGCAGGGGTGAGTATCAGGGCTTGCAGAATATCCGACAGGGAAATAATACCCACGATACTGTCTGTTTCGTTTACTACCACCAGCCGATGGACCTGCAAACAAGAGGAAAGGAGGCCGCGTGTGAAAGCTGAAATAAGTAAAGGTTTAAAATGGACGTTAGAAAAAAAGTCTTTCATGTGCTATACAATGAACAGTTCCCACAAATGAGAGAAAGTAACAGTGCACAGAGCCATGCAATGGTCTTGGCTCTGTTAAAATGCAATGCTGATTTGCTTGACTACTTTTAAGAAAAATTAGCCAGATATGTCCTGCTGAGTTTTCTATTTTCAAAATATTAATATATGAAAGATACAATTTGAAACATGAAGTATCACAGTAGCTGCTTCATGTGGCTCTAATCTCTTAAACGGTTTTTAATTTTTAAAAGTTGTATCTCGGTTTCTATTAACTATCAGATAACTGTTTTTACCTGGGAGAGAAGTCCAAATAAGCAGTGAAACTAAATAAAAGGTCACTGCTCTTAGATTATATTTTCTCTTTTCTCCATGAAGTTCATATATTAAGAATAACAGTCAGAGGATGATCAGCTATAATAGAGTGAAATAAATTACATTCACGTCTTGTTTCCTACTTGAAAGTCTTTTATAAGTGAGTGGACAATGTTCTGAGGTATTACTATAACAAAGTGTCCTTAAAACAGGAACGGAGGGAGAGAGCATCACGCTTCTCTGATTTAAAAGCTTTAGAATTTAGGCTTGAGGCAACCACATGCCAGTCGGTTACCCTGGAGAGCCTCTTCTCCACACCGAACAGTTAAAACCCGCTGGTACAGAATGGGTGGCACAGGAGGGAGATCGGAGGAGCGGGGAAATCATTTTTATAGTTTGTCTCTAATGATACTGTGCCGGTGACGCTTTTGACATCATAGCTTGCTTTTAGGTTAAAAGAGAAATCACTTTGTCATCTTTCTCATGCTAATCAGCAAATTTCTTTTAAAAGCTTCTCTAGAAAAACTTATGTTCTTCAATAACCCTGTGAGATAACACAGTTATCTATTAACTTTAATCATAAGTTGGTTTACATCTAAGGCCAGAGAATGCTTTATAGTCTAAACTAGACACATTTTGTTGTTAACATTTAATAATGATCAATAACTATCTCTTGAACTACTGAAGGTCAAGGGGAAACCCCTTCACTTAGAATTAGTGCTGCCGGACAGAAACGACCACCAAAAATATCATCATCTGTTGCTGAGTCTAAACTTAGGAATGTTTCTTTTCTAAAAGCTAGTGTGATATTTGTCTTATAAATAAACCAAATCATCGCTGATACCGTACACCCTTCTCCTAACAAAGTATGTTGGAGCTGGGAATTCCCTGGCGGTCCAGTGGTTAGGGCTCTGTGCTTTCACTGCTGAGGGGCCTGGGTTCAGTCCCTGGTTGGGGAACTGAGATCCCACAGGCTGCTCAGTGCAACCAAAAATATACTATATATATATATATATATATAAATATAAAAAATATATATATTTTATATATATATTTAAAATATATATTTTTTTATATATATATAAAAATGTGTATCTATATGTGTATGTATATATACACACCCACACCCACATATATATGTGTGTGTGTATATATGTATATGTATATATGTTGAAGCTAAAAACTGGTCTTTGTCCCCCAACAAGGAGTCATATGGTGAAGATTATTTTAATGACGAAAAAAGTCAAGGTGGGTAACTTGAGAAACCCTTAATTACACCTGCATTTCCCTCGATGACCTATTTTCATATTAAAGTTTGTGCTGCTCGCCAGGTGAACCTCCAGGACAAGCCAGTCACTTTCTTGTCCTGCCTGACAGCAGCACGTGCTCAAACAGGGGTCTTGGGAACACGAAGGCGTGCTGGCGTTCTCCACAGACACAGCCGTGTTAATACTGTGGTGCGAGTCTTTCTAGTCTCTTTTCTATGCACGTGCACATACGTTAACACGAAGCATCACACTATATATAGTAACTGGCCGTTCTCTTACCAATATATTGTTTTTCCATATCAACAGTATTCTCCTTTAACATGATTTTTAATTGTTATAAAGGATTCCATCAGATGGATGTGGTCCATTGTCCTTAAAATCAGGGAGGAATGTCTTACCCATTTCTGCTTATGACCTTCAAAAGGCATATACAAAAGAACAATAAAAAGCTTAGATGTATTCCTAAGTCAATTAGAACCCTCTGGAAAACTAGTAATGGATGTTAAATTCAAGTAGAAAGAGACTTCGTGTTGAGACTAGTGAAACAGGGTAAAAGCCATGGCAGCCGAAGCCCGGGGAGTCAGCTCTGCTGAGGACGGAGCAGGGCGGGACTCTCCAACACACGTGACAGGAGCAGGGCAGGTGGACTTGGGCAACGTTGGCTCCTGAAGACGGGCTCCGTGCTCTGACCCAACACACCACTTCACAGGTAACTTTCAGAAAGCAGGCTAAGGTCGCTTGCTGCAAGTAGCCTAAAAAATAACCAGGTACTTTTCCTCGGGGACTGTATTCTTGCTTTTAAATAAAAATCAAAGCAGACTTATTATGAATTGATTTTGCCTAATTAGGGCTTAGGAGGAACACAGTTGCATCCTTCAGTCCTAAGGAGCGATGAAGAGGGTAACATTCCTATCCCTAACAAGAAAGGAAAGAAATTATTTTGGGAATGGGTATGCTGAATTAGATACACTATAACATGATCTTGCTTATCTTTTATTCAGAGTGTTATGCAAAGTATACTAAAAAATCTTACAGGCAGTAACATAAAGGGGGACACAAGTGCTCACGGTCAGGAGATGAACAGACCATTTAACTTAAAAAGGTCAGAATACATTTTATTGACTTACTTGTTAAGACCATATCATTACACATTTTTAGCTTTAAATTCATCAATACTCTAATGAAACTTAAAGCTCTTGGGACGTCTGTTTTCTTAAGTATGTTTTAAAACCATGAAAGTATCTTTATTTGATTCAGCTATGTCAGGACTTATAAATTAAATTCAATTCAGTGAGCATTCACAGATGACCTACTATGTGCCAAGAAACTTGCTAGGTTCTGGAGCAGGGAGACTGTGTCACGGGACTGGACTGGAAGGCTGCCTCACAGGCTGGTCCTGTGACTCAGAATTCCTGGGGCACTGTTTCCTAGTTAGTGCTCATGGCAGACGGGGAGGTGGGGAGGGACCCGGGTGCAGCCACTTCACCTCAGCTCTCACTATTCTGTCCACGATGGTCTCCAGTACTTCCAGCTTACTGCACTTGACTACGCCTTCGAAATACTGTGACCGGTGCTGCAGGGCCTGGGTCACTGTGATGTCTAGGTTGTTGTACGTTTTTTCAGCAGCAAGGTTCTATAATAAAGTAACAGTGAGTTATATCCTTCATTTCAATTCACATGAATGACCAAAGTTAGTTCAAAGCAGCCTGATCTTTAAAGACATTAATGTTTATCATAACTGAGTACCACTGTACCAGCTTATGACATGCCATCAGTACTGTTATTTCACCATCTTATCAATAATCATTTAAAGCTTATAAGGTGTACCTTTATTATGAAGCAACCGTTAAAACGGTTAAATTCTGACTGTATGTTCTACAGAAGATTCCCCTATTCTTACCCTATAGGGTTCTTTTTTTTTTTTTTAATTGAAGTATAGTTGATTTACAATGTAGTGTTAGTTGCTGGTGTACAGCAAAGTGACTTATTTATATATATATATATATTTTTTCATTATAGGTTATTATAAGATATTGAATATAGTTCCCTGTGCTATACAGTAGGGCCTTGTTGTTTATTTTATATACAGTAGTTTGTATCTGTTAGTCCTAAACTCCTAATTTATCCCCCCACTCTTACCCTACATTCTCTGAATGAATAGTGTTCTGAGAGGTGGACTAACACCTGCAAAGGGTGAGAAGTCCCCAGGGCTAGGAAACAAGGTTTTTGCTAGAAAGGCTTTGCAGCGGCGGCGGTAATCACGGAGGAAGCCCTGTAGATCTGAATGGCTTCTCAAGGTTCTGATTAACCTTACAGGGTCCCACCTAACCAAATTCCAATAAGCCTATTTTTTGGTGTCTGTTATGTTAAGCAGAATAAGATGAAACAAAAGGGTCTGAGACAGCTACAAAAGAATACTTAATGCTATGGTCTATATTAAGGCAAAAAAAACGGTATGCAGGTTTGGGGCTATCAAAGTTTCAGTTCCCTTTCTTAGAAATAATGTAAAACTCTAAGGAAATGAATTTAAATGAATGGGGGAAAAGTATCGAGTGGAAGGATGTAGGACCAAAATCAATCTAGTAAATTTAAACCAGGGAATAAAAAACAGAACTTTACATAATGCTATTAAATACATTTGCTGTCCTCTTTAGAACAGTTGTTCCCAATCAGCAAGTAGTGGGATATGGGTGACCAGGGACCCAGGTGCACACTAAGCACAGGCCTGTTCGCAGAATGAACCAATGTCTCTGGTATAGAAACACGGCCATTTGACATATACACATGCTCTAGTAACGGCTAAGTGACTCGTGTGCTGAAAAGACAAAGAATTATAAAATGCTACTAATATGGGAAGGTACAGTCTCCCAGGACTGAACCAGGAGGAGTCAGAAAATATGAACAGACCAATCACAAGCACTGAAATTGAAACTGTAATTTAAAAAACCACAAATAAACGAAAGTCCAGGACCTGATGGCTTCAAAGGTGAATTCTATCAAACATTTAGAAAAGAGCTAACACCTGTCCTTCGGAAACTGTTCCAAAAAATTGCAGAGGAAGGAAAACTCCCAAACTCATTCTATGAGGCCACCATCACCCTAATACCGAAACCAGACAAAGATACCACTAAAAAAGAAAATTACCGGCCAATATCACTGATGAACATAGAAGCAAAAATCCCCAACAAAATACTAGCAATTTGAATCCAACAGTACATTAAAAGGATCATACACCATGATCAAGGATTTCTCAGTATCCGCAAATCAATCGGTGTGATACACCATATCAACAAATTGAAGAATAAAAATCTATGATCATCTCAATAGATTCAGAAAAAGCTTCTGACAAAATTCAACACCGATTTATGATAAAAACTCTCCAGAAAGTGGGCACAGAGGGAACCTACCTCAACATAGTAAAGGCCATATATGACAAACCTACAGCTAGCATCATACTCAACGGTGAAAAGCTGAAAGCATTTCCTCTTAAGTTCAGGAACAAGACAAGGATGCCCACTCTCACCACTTTTATTCAACACAGTTTTGGAAGTCCTAGCTATGGCAGAGAAGAAAAAGAAATAAAAGGAATCCAAATTGGAAAAGAAACTGTCACTGTTTGCAGATGACATGATAGTATACACAGAAAATTCTAAAGACACTACCAGAAGACTATAGAGCTCATCAATGAATTTGGTAAAGTTGCAGGCTACAAAATTAATACACAGACATCTGCTGCATTTCTATACACTAACAATGAAAGGTCAGAAAGAGAAATTCAAGAAACAATACCATTTACCACTGCATCAAAAAGAATAAAATACCTAGGAATAAACCTACCTAAGGAGACAAAAGACCTGTACTCCAGAAACTATAAGATGCTGATGAAAGAAACTGTGGAAGACACAAACAGATGGAAAGATATACCATGTTCTTGGAATGGAATAAATAGTGTCAAAATGACTATACTACCCAAGGCAGTCTACAGATTCAGTGCAATCCCTATCAAATTACCAATGGAATTTTTCACAGAACTGGAACAAAACAATCTTAAAATTTGTATGGAGACACAAAAGACCCCAAATAGCCAAAGCAATCTTGAGAAAGAAAAATGGAGCTGGAGAAATCAGGCTCCCTGACTTCAGACTATACTACAAAGCTGCAGTCGTCAAAACGGTATGGTAGTGGCACCAAAACGGAACTGTCGATCAATGGAACAGGATAGAAAGCCCAGAAATGCACTCATGCACCTACGGTTTATTAACCTATGACAAAGGAGGCAAGACTACACAGTGGTGGAAAGGCAGTCTCTTCAACAAATGGTGCTGGGAAAACTGGACAGCTACATGTAAAAAAAATGAAATTAGATCATTCTTTAACACCATACACAGAAATAAGCTCAAAATGGATTAAAAACCTAAACGTGAGACCAGACACTATAAAACTCTTAGAGGAAAACATAGGCAGAACACTCTCTGACATAAATCGCAGCAATATCTTTTCCCATCCGTCTCCCAGAATAATGGAAATAAAAACAAAAATACACAAATGGGACCTAATTAAACTCAAAAGCTTTTGCACAGCAAAGGAAACCATAAAACGAAAAGACAACCCACAGATTGGAAGAAAATATTTTCAAATGATGAGACCGACAAGGGATTAGTCTCCAAAATTTACAAACAGCTCATGTGGCTTAATATCAAAACAAACAACCCAATCAAAAAATGGGCATAAGACCCAAACAGACATTTTTCCAAGGAAGACATACAGATGGAAAAGAGGCACATGAAAAGATGGTCAGCATCGCTAATGATTAGAGAAATGCAAATCAAAACTACAATGAGGTATCACCTCACACCAGTCAGAATGACCATCATCAAAAAATCCACAAACAGTAAATGCTGGAGAGGGTGTGGAGAGAAGGGAACCCTCCTACACTGTTGGTGGGAATGTAAATTGGTGCAGCCACTATGGAGAAGAGTATGGAGGGTCCTTAAAAAACTAAAAATAGAGCTACCATACAACCCTGCAATCCCACTCCTGGGCATGTATCTGGAGAAAAACATGGTCCAAGAGGATACATGCACCCCAATGTTCATTGCAGCACTGTTTCCAATAGCCAAGACATGGAAGCAACCTAAATGTCCATCGACAGAGGAATGGATAAAGAAGATGTGGTACATACATACAACGGAATATTTCTCAGCCATAAAAAGGAATGAAATAATGCCATTGCAGCAACATGGATGGACCTAGAGATTGTCATGCTGAGTGAAGTAAGTCAGACAGAGAAAAGAGAAATAGCGGATGATATCGCTTATATGGGGAATCTAAAAAGAAATGATACAAATGAATGTATTTTCAAAACAGAAACGGACTCACAGACTTAGAGAATGAACTTACGGTTACGGGGGTGGGTGGGCAAGGTGGAGGGAAGGGATAGTTAGGGATTTGGGGATTGACAAGTACACACTGTTATATTTGAAAAGGATAACCAACAAGGACCTACTGTAGAGCAGAGGGAACTCTGTTCAATGTTATGTGGCAGCCTGGATGGGAGGGGAGTCTGGGGGAGAATGGATACATGTATATGTATGGCCGAGTCACTTTGCTGTGCATCTGAAGCTGTCACAACATTGTTAATCGGCTATATTCCAATATAAAATAAAAAGTTAAAAAAAATAAAATGCTACTAACATGTTACACACTGCTAAACCAATGAATATTAAAAGTACAATTACTGTTGGGGAGTCTATGGAATTCTCTGATAAGGTCCTCATCCTCAAAGAAGCTAGGAATTATTAAAATAGGAAAAGTCACAAAAAACAGACTAATGAATACGCTTTAAATGCATTCTAGATGACAGGTTTAACAAAATTAAAAATACTTACAATTACATCAAATTTGGAATAAATATCTACAACTTTTCCTAAAAATAAAAATGTATGTTAGAATAATGTCTTAGAAACAAAAAACAGCATTTAGTATCAATCTTAACTAGATATTTACTAAGAATTAAATATTGCTAAACAAAATAAACTTGTCTGTTTTAAAAGGGACATGAAATCATATCTTAATGGAAAATGTGAAAATAAGCCAGTATAAAATTCTTATTCTCCTGAGTACTCCTTGGTCTAAGTTTTCATTTCCCCACTTATCTGATATGCCAGGTCATTTAACAATAGTTTTAACCCTACGGAGATAAACCGTTGTTTCTGTTCAACTGGTATGGCCCAGCACACAGACCTGACTCGTCCACAACAGGCAAGGCTGACACTCGTCTTTCCACGAAGACGTTCAAGGCTTTAATGATGGGAGTGTCTGGGTGTATGAAGGCGATGTTGTGGTAGGTCCCGATTCCGAGCGCACCCAGGTTCTGCTTCATGAAAGCAGGCTTTGGCATATCAGACATCTAGACAGGAAGACGGGCACAGATGCTCTAGAGCCAGGGCAGACCTTTTCAGTGTTCACATGTCCACACTCGATGAAAAACTATGTGCAACAAATTAGTCTTTTCTAACAAGCCACCCGGATATCCGAATTAACATGAAAATGTTACATACAAGAACTGTGTCTTTTGTTCAAACCAGCTGATATGTTTATGCTTATATTTAACTACTTAGTAAAAATACTGCAAAGCACTAACATTGTAACATTTTCTCCTTCTCTTCACCCACTGGAAAACCGGACAGGAGGGAACAACAGGTCTATTTGGAAATTAAGACCCATCAGCCACCAAGAATCTTCTTAAATTATTCATGTTAAATTCATGGTCCTGCTGTCATTATTAAGTAATGTTTATTAAGAACCCACACATTTCCAAACCCAAAGCGTTTGATGGTGGCTGTCTGAGCTGCTAAGCTAGTTCCCACACCGTCCCACCTCTATCTACATCCTGAATTCTCCATTGGAGGACTCCAATTTTTGTCTACTAGGAACAAGAACAGGCCAACTGAACAGAATTAGAAGAACATTTAAAAGTTAACTTTTCTTTTCGCGGGCTGTTTTAAAGGAGGAGGGAGAAGTCAGAAGAGAGAAGTCTAGGATCATGTTTGACTAAAACAAAATAAGGTCTATGGTTTCAAAAATCCACCTTTTATAAAGGGTACAGTTGATTCCATCCTCCTGGTGTACCTTATAATTATCAGGAAAAGATGAACAATTAGAAGAAACAAAATGTTCAAGTCAAAGAGTTCATCAATATTCAAATCATGAGAATCCTAGAAATTTAGAGAGAAAAAAAGAAAGGCCTATTAGGTCATCCAGCCCAGCTCGACGCAGGATAAACCCCTGTTCCATCTGCACACTTAGGCTGACCGTCAAATGTCTCTAAGGGCAACGCTACTTTTTCTCGGAACGTGATCTCAAGGCAGTAAAAATCAGGTTCTGGAGTTTATTTAAAATTCTTCATTTTCATCTGAAAATCCCTAGCTGAATATTCTAACAGCATGATTCTAATTACCATATTGGCCCAAATATAAGGCAGTACTGGCAGAGGCCACCTCCTCTACTTGCTGTAGAGGAGAAGATGCCAAAGGCCTGTCTCAGGCTGTGCCTCCTCCTCCTCGGCAGCGCGGCCACGGAAATGCGCTGGGCCTCCGGGCGCGGTCGGCCCTGTGAGCCAGGCGCCCTGAGCCCGAGGAGCTAAGCCGCCTCTGGACGCGGACGGACGGAGCTGTTGGAGGGAGGGCTGCTCCACCACCACCACCGGCAACCGTGGCAAAGCTAGGCAACCGTGCTGAATGTTACCGCTTCCAAATCAGATGAATAAAAATACCTACCTGAGAGGGTGGTGGCTAGGATGAGATTTATCATGTGAAGTGCCTGACACAGTATTATGCTTAACAGTGTTTAGCGCCTCTCATGATTAGTATTGTTTTAAAATGGCGATTCTAAGGGGTACAGGGGCTAAGAGCCTGGTACAGCCCCGCCCTGGGTCCTGGGCCCTGGGTCCCGTTAAAGTGCAAGTGCCAAGGCGACTGCATGCGTTCATCTTTACTGCCATGGCAGACAGGAAGTCTGACCAACGATGTCCCCACCTCCTTAATTCTTCTTCCCTAGACTGCCTCTTTACCAAACTTCACGCTTTTGTGTAAATTACTTTCCTCCTTCCTACATTCTTTCTTAGTGTTTATTTAAACATGATGAGTGTTACATTTACACAGACTATTAAAATATAGGGCTGGTCTGATGGACAAGGCATCTCTCGCAGTCACTTAAACCCCCTGCGCTGCTGTCGGAGCAGCCTGGGCTCCTCCTTCGCGCCACTAGAATGCTGCTGTATTTCCTTATTTGAAGCTGTGGAGAAGACGGGAAAGCTAACGTGATGTAGATGTCTACTAAATTCTTTTAAAAAAATGATTCTTAATATGATCTCTTCTGAACCGTGAATGAGGCCTCTTACTGGTTCTAGTTGACCAATTACTTATAACCTCAACTTCAGTGCATGTAATTAAAAGGAAAAAATTAAAGCCCTCCTGTGAACACTCTGGCCCTTCTGAGCCTCTTTTTAATACTGCCGACCAAAGAGGTTCTGAGTTTTGGATGATTATGAAGCCATCTCATTTCCGATGCAGTTGAGAAAACCTACAGACACTATAGCCCTGATTTGGACCAACATGGTATTCTGTTGTCAAAATTTTTTTTTTGCTTTGGGCTTTTCTATCACTGCTGCAGTAAATAATAAGACCATCCTGGGGCCAGGACTTCTGAGAATGTCCCCAGCCATGACACCAGTAGAGCATCATAAGGCAGTCTGGCTCAAGCTATCTTGGGTAAGCAGTTCCTTAATCAGACTGACTCGCGAACTGCTTTGCTTCTCCTCATTTTAGGTGATAAAATATTCTCACTTAAATAGAGAATTCCAAGTGTTTTTACTTGCAATGAAAGGTGATTACTTTTTAACTGGAATCAACTTTGAGAATGTACAATTCAAATAGTAGTGAGTTGAGAAACTGAAGTTGAGAAATGGAGACCTCAAAACTAACGATTTCTTCTATGAGGGTAACAGGAGCCAATTTACTTGAAGTAAATTAAAGTAGATGCAGCTATGTCTTTAGAAACACTAAAAACTACTTACAAAAAGCTGGAGGAACTTGAGGATTCTTTTGTGGGTAAGTATATAAAGTGCATTCCCACTGATAGGGTCAATAACTGGCAATCTGTGGATTTTATTTTTGATCAACGAGTGTACAGCATCGAAGAGGCTGTGGGAAAAGCCATTACAGTTGTTAGGAGGCTTTAAAGAAGAATTAGAAAACTTTGGACCACCCCTGCTTTAAACGTACTTTCAGTGTCTTTAAATTACAATATTAAAAGGTTGACTGACCTAAAACAGCGTTCTAGAAAAGTTTCAAACTGGAGAGCTCAGCAAAATTTTCGATTTTTCCATAGTCTGTTAATAAGCCTCAAATCCAAGTGTGAACTACAAAAATCTCTAGGAGAGCAGTTTTTTAATAGCAGGTTTGATGCTTTTATTTGAGAAATGACAGAAGCTAACCCCTCGGGGAGCTAATGGACGACCCTGGCAACAGAGGGCGCTGTGGCCGGGGCCCCCTGCACTGGCCGCTCTGACTTCACGCAGCCCACTGGCCGCTTCCGTGCTCAGCCAGCAGTGGGCTGGCTGATCCAGCCTGTCCTGTGACTGCCGACGAGGAGGTGTGCTGGGTGTAGCTGTTTTTTAGGACTTGGAAATAAAATAATAAAAATCAGTATTCCACTTTTTCTCACTAGTGCACTAGTTTTAAGAATGCTTTCATTTCTGAAAATGTATCCGAGCCGTCCCAGAAGGCTTGGGTCACACTTGTGGGCAGCCCCACCCTCTGACCACCTCTGGACCAGTGCCTAAGGAGACTGTTTTCAGCTTCAGTGCACGTTGGGACCCCTGGGGGAGTTGTTTTAATGCACATTCCGGGGCGCTAAAACCCTCCAAAGACTGGGAGAAGAGCCCAGGAATCTGCAGCTTTAATGAGCTCCCTAGTGGGTTTCTGCTGCAGGTGATCTGGACTTTCAAACTGCTCAGTATGACCATCTTCCTAGTTCATTATCAGTCCTTTGGACCAACAATGGCTGTGATTCCTACTGTCTCTAAGTTTACTGAATTTAATATTAAGGAGGCTGGCCCCTATCTAGATTAAAAAAGAAAACATCTATCACCCATGGTAACAAAACAGATGAATCTGAATGAATGGAATGTTTTCAAAGGAGAAAAACTTTACAAGTTTACCTTGCATCTGGAGATATATTCACTAAAGGCTTAAATGTTTCTTGTAAATAAAGCTCTGTGTTTATAGAAAGAAAATATGTAATTAGTAACATATTTGATGTTTGTAATTATTACATAAATTAAAATACCCTTCAATTTACAGGTAATAATTAGAAGGATTAAAAACCCAAATCGAATTAATTTACTGAAAACTATTGTTACTTATAGTTATGGCTATTATTAAACAACCTCCAAACTGTTTCAGGATGTTGCCTTTGTGGAAAAGTTAAGTATTTAAAAACAGTATTACAATAGATGTTGTAAAAATCAGAAGAAAAGTCAAGAAATCTGATAAAAGAGCAATACCAGCAGAGGTCACTAGAATGTTACCAAGTCACTATCACCCCCAACAAATGAAGACTTTATGAAATCCTTTAAACCTAATTTTCACAAGTTAAAAGATAAAATAAAAGTTATAACAAACTTTGTTCTCTAAATGTTATTAAGTTTTATTTTCCACCCCAAAGCTTGATCTGTTGTATCTGGGGATCTTTCTAGTGTGTAGACATTATCTTTGTAAAGATAAACTGTAATTAATTTGCTTTACTGAGGTTTCTACACAGAAGGCATTCAAGAAAATCTCGACATTATTATGATTATTACTACCAAATACCATGTAATATCAAAATGTAAATATACTTAAACCTTGGTCTAACATTACTTATACAATAGAATTTATCAAAAAGTATCTGTCTTGGCATTAAAATATACATATTCACTGCATAATAGGCAGTGCTAAAATGTGGATCCCATGTTGACTTATTTTGTTTGGTTTGACTTGATAAAGCTATCATAAATCAAATATATCGTTCAATGAAACTTCTAAATCATATGGGATTAAAGGAGGCCCAGCCCTCTTTAGAGCATTCTAACGGATGTTCAGATCTCGCAGCCAGTCACAAGGGGTGCTTATCATACCAAGCAGATAATGGGAGTACAAAGCTAAATCTCAGTTTTAAATTTAAAAATTTCCTTGAGTTGGCCCCTCAATTTCTAATGTAGGCTTCTCCCTGAACACCCTACAAAGGCTTCTTCCTCAAGGATCCCCATCACAGGCTCCTATCTAGGATATTCCTACTGATTGGTCCTTTGCCCCCTCTGTACCAACCCAGCAGGATGGGTCTCATTAAGACAGAACAATTTCACAATCATGAAATTACAATTTAAAAAATGGCTCCATTTCAGAAAAGGGTACTGTGATTATACAGGGTGAATTTCAATGCTGCAAGCAAAAGAAAGCAACCTTGAAGTTATTTTCATGTGATTTTATCCAAATCATCTAGTTTAAGGTTCACTTGTTCTACTTGTCTCCATAATTTGTAAAGAAATAATGACTGAATTTAAATAGGAACAGATCCTTGCTTTTGTTAATTTCAGGCATTCCTTTGGTGCATTTTTCTATACAAAGGCAAAGATCTGGAAGGTAATACTTAGTGGTGAATGGTGGCTCCACTGGGGGCCAGAGGCTCGGGCACTAGTTACTATATCCCATCTATATCCCAGCCTTAGCCTAAAGACTTGTTATAGGTTCTCTATACACGTGTACTAAACAGAATGGGTAATATTTATAGTAGTATGGCATACTATCAAAATTAATATAGAAATAAATGTCTTAATGTAGTTAACTATTAAGCAGAGAGAAGAAGACCTGGGAAATTAAAACATTTTATACATATGTAGAACATTTTTTTCCTCATATTAAAAGGTTTTTTTAACACTCAACAGTGCTTACCCCTCCATGTTTCAATCTTATGTTCCTCTAATTCATAAATCTGTACCTAGAAATAAGAAAAACTCTTATTTACAAATGTTAACACACACAACATAAGGGAAAAAAAAGAAATTACTATTTCATAACTACTGCTTAGTCCCATAATTCAGCAGATGGAAACAAGATAATTCAGAAACATTAGAAATATAAATGAGAGACAAAAAGTGCTCTACCTTTCTTTGAAGACAAATGTTTTATAAATTTGAAACATAAACCAACACTTTTCATTAACTTAATTTGAAAATTTCTGATACACTTAAATTTTAAAACATACACCGACACACACGCACACACACGCACACACGCACATATACACACATTCCTTCTTTCCGAGGATACGTAAGATTTTTAGCATCTCTAATTTTAAAAGGGCAGTTGGTTAAATCATGTGCTAATTAAGTTGCTGGATCAGGTTATGCCTGGACCACATGGGCGTCGTCACAAAGGTAGAGAGGGCGTTGAGTCTGGAGAGCCTGGAGGCTGGGCAGTGGGTACAGCACGGAGTCACCTGGCGTCGTCAGCACTCACATCACTGCATCTTGGCTGCTGCTTTTGGTCAAACTACTTCAGGACTCTGAATCTGTTTCCCTTCCTAAACAGCTGGAGAGAAGGCCCTCCACATTCAGCTTCTGTGGGGACAACGTGCTCTGTGAGCCTGAGGCGGAGGGCCTCCCCTCCACTGCGGCTCAGCTGAAGAAAGTCACTCTGCCTCCTGCAGTGTTGCACTGGGACTCCTGGGGGCCCTGCAGTAGGAAAACCTGGCCTCTTCCTGAAGCTTCTTGAAGCTTAAAATCCGCTTGGCACCATTAAGACAGTCCTATACTGAAATGCCACCAACAACTGGCAAGAAACCACCACCAAGAAGGCGTACATATCAGAGCATACTCTAAAAGGCTTATTTGGTGCAGGGCTGCAGGGAGAGTACGGACGAGCAGAGGTCAGAGGTCAGGCAAGGAAAACCTCAGGAGGTGGATTTCAGCCAGGCTCTGCACGCTGAACGGACTTCACATAAAAGAAGATAAACTCGTAAGGGCCTGGAGACGAAAAGGACTTCCTCACGTTCCCGAAACACAGCAACGAGACGGTGCTGGGGGACAGGAGCGAGGAGTCCGGGGGCTAACGACCCGAGGTGGGCTCCGCGTCTGGGAGAGAATGCCAGGCCAGCACTGATGGGCTTAAGCAGCGGGACGACGCGACAGCGCCGGAGCCAGATGCAAAACCGAGTGTCAGGTCAGTCAGGTCTCGAATGGTGACCGTGGGAATGTAGGCGCAAGTGAAAGGAAGAACCAGAAGGTTTCGAGAATAATAAAATAGGGGAAATAGAGACGAATGACTGAGCAAGAACCTGCCCCCCCCCCCCATTTTGATGCCCGGTGACTGAACCACATCCACGACACAGAAAAAGCCTAATTGAGGACGATGAAGCTCTGGTTTTCACACAGTTGAAAGCAGAACAATCCTGGTCTGCGTCTCCCTTAGGCGGTTCTGAGGTGATGCCCGTGCTCTGCCTGCACACCCCCCTCGGAGCTTTAGCTACGGTCACCAGCATGGCCGTGACTCAGCTAACTCGGGGCTCTCTTATGAACTGGGGATGTTTGGCGCTGGCAAGATGGGAAGGGGTGTGTGTGTGTGTGTGTGTGTGTGTGTGTGGCAAGATGGGAAGGGGTGTGTGTGTGTGTGTGTGTGTGTG
>NC_041218.1:5853730-5864560 GCF_002837175.3 Physeter macrocephalus | reverse complement strand
AAGGGGTGTGTGTGTGTGTGTGTGTGTGTGGCAAGATGGGAAGGGGTGTGCGTGTGTGTGTGTGTGTGTGTGTGTAAGGTACAAACACGAGTAAGATACAGTCTCCACCTCAAAGAACTACCTAACAAGAAAGAACCTCAGCTACCCCTACGACAGCCTTTCTCGACCTTGGCGCTACTGACATCTTGGGCTGGATGCTTCTGTTGCAGGGCTGTCCTGTGCACTGCAGGCCATTTAGCAGCATCCCTGGCCTCTGCCCACGAGACACCAGTAGAACTGCCCCACCCTCCCCCCAGCTATGATAAAAAATGTCTCTAGATGTTGTCAAATGTCCCCTGGGAGGCAAAATCACTCCCAGTTGAGAAACACTGCCCTACAACTAATCAGAATACAGTATGAAAAGTGCTGTGTGGGTAGTTAATGGGGGCGCTGAAATAGTGACTAGTTCTGCTCCAGGGAGATGGCACGGGGCTCTCCGTCACTGAGGCGGTTCTCCAGGAGGATTCTGAAAGACCTGCATTTCAACTGCAAGGACCACGGACCTGGAGCAGAATGTGCCTACGGAGGAAGTGGACTCAGATTTCCAAAGAAGAGAAGCCGCAGGGAGACAAGCAGAGGGTTCAGGAGGAAGACGAGAGAGAGCTGAGCGGGCAGGTCAGGAGAGGAGAGACAACAAGTGCCACCACGGGGCTTCCCTGGTGGCGCAGTGCTTGGGAGTCCGCCTGCCGATGCAGGGGGCGTGGGTTCGTGCCCCGGTCCGGGAAGACCCCACGTGCCGCGGAGCGGCCGGGCCCGTGAGCCGTGGCCGCTGAGCCTGTGCTCCGCAACGGGAGAGGCCACAGCGGTGAGAGGCCCGCGTGACGCAAAAAAAAAAAAAAAAAAAAAAAAAAAGAAGTGCCACCACGGCAGCTCTGTAGGGGGCAGGGAAGAAGCAACCACCGCTCAAGCACAGAATTTAATAATTAAAAAAACAAAGAGGTGTACAGTACCTACATCTATGTAAATACAGTGGCTGATAGGAAAGGTAGCAGCCGTGGGTCTCGTCATAAAGAGTTCTTTCCATAATACACATAAAATTATAATTTTAAAAGTTCCATTTCCATTTTGTGGAAAATCAGCCTAGGAATTTTTACAAAGAAGCTACAAAATCTTTCATGTTTAAGCTCCCAATCTCACTGAAAAGAAGTATTCAGTAGAAATAAGTTTTGAAAATAAGATTGGAGATCACCCAAGGAAGAATTAGTGAGTTTAAGATAGAGCAACAGAAATTATCCAATCTTAAGATCAATGACACTAAAGACTGAGACTATGGGATAGTATCAAGGGGTCTAATATACAAGGAATCAAAGTCCCAGGAGAGGAGAGAAAGATTGATATAAAAACAAGAATGAAGAAACAGCAGCCCCAAACTTCCCAAATTAGGTAGAAAAGCAACTTAGAAGATCAAGGAAACTCAGCATACCCAGAACAGGATAAATACAAAGACGTATCACAGTTAACAGCTGAAGTCCAAGGTTAAAGAGAAAGCCTTGAGCCAGAAAGAAATGGTGCCTTACATAGAGGAGACAAGGACAGGGTTTTCTACCAACTTCTTATCAGAAGCTCTGGGAGGCCAGAAGACAATGAAATTACATCCTTAAAGTGTTAAAGAAAAAAACCCAAAACCAAAAAACAGTTAACTCAATCTCTATAAAACAGCAAAACTGTCCTTCAAAAATCAGGATGAAAGAAAAAAATCAAGATGAAATAATGACATTGTCAGACAGACAGAAACTGCGATAATTCATCACCAATGTGGACCACACAAATGCTGGTGGGAGTTCTCCAGATGAAACGACAACAGACGGTGACTCTGTAGATCCACAGAGAAGAACAGGAAATGGTACCTATGTGGAATATAAAAATCTAATTTTTTCCCTTTTACCCTTCACTTTGTTTAAAACAAAAACGATAGGGGTAGATTAAATGGAACTATATTTTCCATATAATTCCGATACATTTTTTCCCTTTTACCCTTCATTTTGTTTAAAATAAAAATGATAGGAGTAGATTAAATGGAACTATATTTTCCATATAATTCCGATACTAACTCTCAATAGACTGTGGTTAAGTTAAAAATGATACTGAAACCCATTCAGCAACCATACAACAACAACAACCAAACAGTGAAAAAGGTGTGGTTAAAATATCAACAGAGGGCTTCCCTGGTGGCGCAGTGGTTGAGAGTCCGCCTGCCGATGCAGGGGACGCGGGTTCGTGCCCCGGTCCGGGAGGATCCCACGTGCCGCGGAGCGGCCGGGCCCGTGAGCCGTGGCCGCTGAGCCTGCGCGTCCGGAGCCTGTGCTCCGCAACGGGAGAGGCCACAGCAGGGAGAGGCCCGCGTGACGCAAAAAAAAAAAAAAAAAAAAAAAAAAAACAGAGCTCTATCAGCCATGATGGAGTAGATGGGACCACACTGAGTCTCCTGCTGAAAACAACTAGAAAATGGGAAAAATACGTGGAACTGTTTTCAGACATTAGACAACACGTGAGGCAGGGCCGTCGTCCCCGAGAGAAGGGAAGCAAGCTGAGCCCCGTGACCGCCACGTCCCTCTTGAGAGGCACTTTGTGGACTGTGATGCAGGCAGCTGACCCCAAGTGACGCAGGTCGCAGTGAGCTGCGGGGGTAGAAATCCAAGTCTGGGCCGACTGAGCCGGATGGAAACTGAAGGACAGACTACCAGACAAGGTGGGGCTGTCCAGAAAGAGAAACGAAGGCTGCACCGAGACTGCCTGGAGGCCCCAACTGAACACTAAGCTGGGCATGCACGGGGTGAGAAGGCATTTGCCGTCTCACCAGGCAGAGTGAAAAGTCCCTGCTGAACAACCAGGGAAATCCAGGAGATCCCAGAAGTACTAGTAGCACTGACCCAGCCAGAGTGATGCTTAACACCCTAACAAAGCTTAAAAACAAGCCTCGAATTAAGCACGTGAAAAGATACTCAACAGCATTGGCCATCAGGGACATGCAAATCAAAATAACAATGAGGTACCCATTCACATCCACTAGAATGGCTATCATCAAAAAGAGAGACAGTAACAAGGGTCAGCGAGGACGTGGAGAAATTGGCACCCTGACACACTGCCGGTGGGAACGTAAAATGATGCAGCCGCCGTGGAGAAGTCCGGCAGTTCCTCAAATAGTTACGCACAGATTACAACGTGACCCAGAAATTCTACTCAAGGTCTACACCCAAGAGAAATGAAAACATATATCCACATAAGCTCCTGTACATGGCTGTTCATAGCAGCATCATTCTCAATAGCCAAATAGTGGAAACCATTCAATGTCCATCAACTGATCAATAAGTAAAATGTGGTATGGCCATACAATGGAATATTATTTGGCAATAAAAAGAAATGAAGTACTGATAGATGCTACAACATGGAGGAACCTTGAAAACAGTATGTTACGTGAAAGAAGCCGGTCACGGAGGACCACATATTGTGTGATTCCATTTACATGAGTTGTCCAGTATAGGCAAATCTACAGAGACAAAGTAGATTAGTGGTTGACTAGGGCTGGCGGTGATGGTGGACTGGTGGCATGTCACAGCTAAAGGTGTGAAGTTTCTTTTTCGGGTAATGAGAATGTTCCGAAATTGACTGTAGTGATGGCTGCACAACTCTGAATGTACTAAAAGCCATTGAATTGTATACACTAAAATGGGTGAAATATAGGATATATGAACTGTATCTCAATAAAAACTGTTTTTAAAAAAGGACCTGCAAGTAATTTAACTGCCTGCCCAAACAAACTCCAACTCTTTAAAGGAAGACGATACAGATATTCAACCACATGACATTAACAATGTCCAGCATCCACTAGAAATTATTACATTTGCAAGAAGCAGGAAAACGTAACCAATAACAGGAGAAAAACCAGTCTTTAGAATCAGACCCAGAACAGAGGTGAAGGAAAGAGCATCTAATATATATATATGTATCTCAGATATATAACAACTGATATAATATGTTCAAGGATTTAAAGGAAAACATGAACATAGTAAGGAGAGAAATGGAAAATATAAAGAAGAACCAAATGGAACTTCTAGGATAGAAAATACACTATCTGAAAGGGAAAAAAATAGCAGGTAAGGTATTGTGGAGAAAATAACAGTGGAAATGAAGACACAGAAATAAAATATATCTGAAATGAAGCACCGAGAGGAAACAATACTGGGAAAACCCCTACAACACAACAGAGTCCCAGTTGAGTAAGTAGAATCCTAGAAAGTAGGGGAGGGGACAGAAAAATACTTGATAAAACAGTATCTAAGAAAATGGAGAAAAAGAATATGATAATCTCAATAGCTACAGACAAAGCATGTGACACAATTCAACATGCATTCATGAGAAACACTCTTGGCCAACCTGGAAAAGAACAAACATCCTCAACATGATAAAGGGCATCTATGAAAAAACTACAGCTAACACCATAAGTAACAGTGAAATACTGAATGCTTTCCCTCTAAGATGGGACACAAGGGAAGGAGGTCCGCTTTCTTGATGTCAACGCTCTACTGGAGGTCTTAGCCAATGAAATAAAGCAAGAAAAGGAAATATCGTGTCCACAGATTGCAAAACTCGGTATTGTTAAGATGCCAACTCCTTCCCAAACTGCTCTACAGACTGACTCCCAATAACATCAGCAGGCATTAAAAAAAAAAAAAAAAAAAGTTATCAAGAGACTATTGGGGCTTTCCTGGTGGCGCAGTGGTTGAGGGTCCGCCTGCCGATGCAGGGGACGCGGGTTCGTGCCCCAGTCTGGGAGGATCCCGCATGCTGCCAAGCGGCTGGGCCCGTGAGCCGTGGCCGCTGAGCCTGTGCGTCCGGAGCCTGTGCTCTGCAACGGGAGAGGCCACAACAGTGAGAGGCCCGCGAGGCCCGCGTACCGCAAAAAAAAAAAAAAAAAAAAAAAAAAAAAAAAAAAAAAAAAAAAAAAGAGAGACTATTGTATTGGCATAGAGACAGACAAGTAGAACAACAGAACAGAACAGAGCAGAGCCCAGCAACAGACCCACATTTAAGGCAGTAAAACAATTCTATGACAAAAAGAAAGTCTTTTCAATAAATGGGGTGGGTACAACTGACTGTATCTGCAGATAACATCATTATGTACACAGAAAAATCCTAACAAATGTACAAAAAGACTACTAGAATAAGTGAATCCTACAAGATGAAAGGTTAATGTATAAAAATAAACTGTGTTTTTTATATAGTAGTGATAAATTCTTAAAAATGAAATAAGCCATAGCTTTCACAATAGCACTTTTCTGTTTATAATTAGAAAATGAGGTGTAATATGGAGGAAAAAAATGTATCCTCAAGTATTAAGAAAAACTTTGGACTATATATTTAGATATAACTACTCTTTAGAAATTCTGATTTAATTAACTACTGCTGAGATCTATTATACGGGGTTTAGCTGCATTTTATTAAAATGTAGCCACTTAATAATCATATTTGTGCTGATTTTGCCAGTCCAAAAGCAGAGATATGACCATTATAAGGAAAACCGATATTCAGCTGCATTTGGCAGTACTTAAGAAATCAGGTATGTCATGTGAAATAAATATGGAATACTTATGAGGTCTTTGGTAAAACTTCCTTCCAAGAGTATGTCTTAAGCGGAAGCTTATTTTTCCATTTTGTGTAGGAATTTAATTATTGGGCAATACTGACCATTACATGTCAGAACAGTATTAACTGGATTGCCTTTTACCTATTAGATACCCAAAATAGTACTAGTTAAAGAAACAAAGTATACAATTCTGTCCTTCCCCAACCTTGCCAAAAAAGAAAAAAAAAAAACCAAACACAAAACCAAAACAACTCAAAAAAAACCAACCAAAACCAAAAGCCAAACAAGCTGGTAGAATCACAAAAATCATAGTGTTTGTTAGATAAAGGCCACATGTAGTTTTCAAACTATGCTCTTATAAAACAGTTGGACCAGGAACCAGGGAGTTGTGCCACTAAAATTAGCCAGTAGCAGTCATTTCTTAAGTGGCAGAAAAATGTCAAAACTGAATTTCTCCAATTTTAATTTTTACTTCTTTAAAAGCACAGAGTCCGTATATTTCTTTTATAAAATTTCAGGGGTAACTGCGTAAAGCTGTGTGCACATCAACAGGCCCGGAAGTCAGGCCTGTGTTGTTCTCACCTCCCCTGTGGGCTTCACTGGGGACAGCCACCCCTGGTCTGGAAGGGTGCGAGGGGCCTCCTTCATTCATGGGTCCAGGCAGATCTCAACACTACAGCATGCCCTTAATGCCGTTAAAGAGCATAAATTTAATAAAACTTATAGACTAGGCAATAAACAAGCACATAGAATTCCACTAATCTGAGGACTTCTGAAAGCTGAATAAAGAGGCTATTATTGCCTTTTATGCTTCCTGAGACTACCTTCTTAAGCTTCAAATATCAGACTGATTTACACTTAGGTTTCCTGCACATTATATGTATTTGGAAAAATCAACCACCAGCACCACCAAAAAAGAAAAACACAAAATCTTAAAACACACACACACACACACACACACACACACACACAGCTCTAAATACGTACAGAGAAATATATAGCTCCACTTACTTGACATAAGGATTTCTGGCACTTACCATGGGTGATTTATAGTATCTATGAAGTATATTAATGAAATCTGTAATTGTTAGCATTCCTGGAAGAAAAAATTATATATTAAATATAAAACTATGAAAACATTAAAGAAAAATTTCAGATGATAAGCAAACCTGGAATATTTATTTACTAGACAGCCTTAAAGACTACCAGCACAGCTTACTATATTATTTAAAACTATTACTCTGTTAATTATCTACACCACACTAAGATATACAAATTTAGCTGAAATTAAACCTGATGGTAATTGATGGAATTAATCACAGTAGTTGGCAATTCACCAAGACAAAACTTTCTGAATGTTATTCAACATCACAAAAGACTTGTGGCTACATGTAAATAATTTAGGATACTTTAAAATAAGATAAAGTATCCCCAAAGCTCTAGAAACATGACACTTTTGGTAGCACTTGGATTGTTTTCTGAGAATCCTTCTAGAAACAGTGGCTTTCACAGGCACAATTTACGCAGGGCCCACCGTGTGCCAGACGCCAGGACTACAGAGATGAAGGCGTGAACCTCTCCCCTGAGGCAGCTGCAGCGCGAGGGGCGGCAGACACGGAGTGTCATTTCAGAATGATGCGAAGTGATGCGATGCCTCCTAAGAGGGACAACACCCATTGTCCACTGTGATTCATAAGCTGAGAAAATTATGGAGCTTACGTACTGTGAGTTACGTGGTATTTTAAATAGCGTAACAACGCTTTATCAAAGGTACCAGTCACGTTTCCACCGTTTCATCTGCTGTGTCAGAAAAGTGCTCACGGGGAGGGAGCAGGGATGGCCCGCAGCAGGACCGAGCGGAGGGACCGACAGGGCGGGGTCGACCGACAGGGAGGGGTCGGGCCTCGGCCTTGGGACCAGGGGACCTGGGACCAGGGGACCGGCAAAGGCACCGAGGAGGCTTCAGGGCCAAAACGGCGCTGAACCCAAAGAAACTCCACACAGGCGCATAAATGGTTTGAATTTCCTGGCAGTCCCACCGCACAGGACGCCAAAGCAAGACTGTCCTGTGATGGGTAGCGTGTCTACTAGGCTGCACTCCACACCAGCACTTCTCGAACTCACTCAGGCTTTCAGGTCCCCGGCCCGTGCCGCTTACCTACAAAACTTTGTCTTTTACTCTCCCACAAAGGCGCTGCTCGGACACCGTTGGCTACTAGGGCAAAGAAGGCCTTTTTAACCTAAGACCAATGAGAGAGACAACACACATTTTTAAAGTCTATATATATGCAGGGAGAAAAATACCTTCCACTAAAACACTCAACCAAATCTTACCAGTTAAAAACAACTGAATTTATTAACATTAGCAATATGCTTTTGTATTATATTGAAAGGTATATAGGGATTGGAGATTATTTTTTCAAACTGAAACAGTACAGTCAGAGAGACTTAATGTAATTAAAACCACACAGAAGAATTAAACTTCAAAGGTTTGTTTTTTTGGGGCCACGCCACACAGCTTGCGGGATCTTACTTCCCCAACCGGGGACCGAACCCAGGCCCTCGGCAGTGAAAGCGCCGAGTCCTAACCACTGGACCGCCAGGGAATTCCCCAAACTTCCGAGTTTGCTCTTTCCTATATGTGGTTATTAGTTCATTGAGAAATACTGAAGTTATTTCAAAGTACTTGAAATGAAAATTTGTTTTTCATATGTTCAGTAACAAAACAACAAGCATTCCCCCTTCATTTCCCTGAGGTTGAGAAAGAGAAGGAATGAAAGATGGAATATACTCCTACTTTTAGATCTTCTTGAGACAGACATTCACTTTGTGCCTATTATGGGCTGGGCCCTGTTCAGAGCAGTTCCCAGACAGTATCTCCCTGAGCCCTCGGGACAAACGCCCCCGGGGACACCGTGACAGGCAGCGGAGGTGATGATTTATTAAAAGCCGAAAGCTCAGTGCTGAAAATGACCTCTAAATACAGACAGCAAATAACATAAGGAAAATGGTTCAATTTTACTGATAATCAAAGAAATGAGAACTAAAGCAAATTTAAAGTACCATTAATAGCTGCTAAATAAGCCAGTATGTTTTCGTTATAGCACCCGACACAAGTGCAGTTATAAAACCACTGGTGGCTCCATGAATTGTTAGAATAGTTTTTGAGCCACAGCTTGTATCAAGAATCACAAAACTATTCACACTGTTTGTGTAACTAAATGGCATCCAGGGACGGTGTGCCAGTGTGAATGGTCTATTTCTACCTTGATGATGCTCTGGGAATCCTTGACTGTGGGCCTAGGAAATATTATAAAAGAATATGGGGGGGCTTCCCTGGTGGCGCAGTGGTTGAGAGTCCGCCTGCCGATGCAGGGGACGCGGGTTCGTGCCCCGGTCCGGGAGGATCCCACGTGCCGCGGAGCGGCTGGGCCCGTGAGCCGTGGCCGCTGAGCCTGCGCGTCCGGAGCCTGCGCTCCGCAACGGGAGAGGCCACAGCAGAGGAAGGCCCGCATACCACAAAGAAAAAAAAAAAAAAAAAAGAATATGGGGGAAAGTCATGGATAAACGGATTCTGAAACACATTAAATATCTGCTTAGCTTGTTTTTCTAACTGGCTGGAGTAGGCAGGGAGTGGGGGCACTTTTAAAACCACAAACTGCTTACTGTTTCCTCCAAAATAACAGATTTAGCAGAGAAAACCAGTATTAAAATCATTCATCAGGATCATTCACGTAACCCTAAGTGACCACAGCTATTGAAAAGCCACTCCGGAAAGTTCTGGTTTGGCCACGATGAAACAGCTGAAAACAACTGCACGAGTTGGACAAAACATACGAATCCCCATTAGAAAGCACTGGCGGGCAGCACACAGGCAGGATTCAGGGAACTACGATTCTTGAGAGAAAAGAAAGATGTGAACCGAGCTACAAAATTCTGGAATTTTTCCAAAGGCGTTTTCCAAATCATGTTCAAATAGGCGAATTTCAATAGAAAATGTGAATCTATCCCAAGCATCAAATAAAACCCAGGCAGGAAAAATACAAAGAAAACCACACACCCAGCACATCATAGGTAAGATGCTAGAAATCAAAGGCAAAGAGAAAACCGGCCAGAGGGAAGAAAAGACATTAACTTTCAAAGGAGCAGCAGTCAGACAGATGGCGACACCAACAGAAGCAGGGCCTCACATTAACTCTCGATATAATGACTGTTCTTTCAGAGACAGAGAAAATCCTGCTTCCCCACAATAACTTCTCTGACTAACCTGCTACCTACAAGCTCTTACACAGCCCCTAAATGCTCCAAGTTAGTTACTAAAGGGGTTTCAAGGCCTCTGCACACAAAACACAAGGAAATGCCCGCACAGCACTGACTCTCTCAGGTACTGAAGACGGACAGGCCAGGGACGCAGAGGGTGGGGTGGTGCTGTGTGCTGATGTGTGTTCCTCAGGTCATCCTGAGGATACACTGCTGATGCCACGGGAGGGAAAAACCCAGGGAAGCAGCCGTCCAGCGGCAAAGGGGACGTGAAGAGTTCAAGGTGAAAAGTGCCTTCACGTCTGCAAAAGAAGGTATTAATAAAGCAACCAGATGCTAAGGAAAATACTTGGGAGTGAAGCAAAAAAGCCTCCTAGTGGTTTCAGTGGGCGAAGCTGCAGGACCAACTGGACAGACTGACTTTTCGTCAGCTCAGGTCCTTAACCCTCTCTGAGCCTCGACATTCTTAGCTACAAGATGGGGCTAACAGATAGTGCTTTCCTCACAAGGGCGTGCTTTTTTGTTTTTGCTTTTTTCCTTTTTTGGCCACGCCGCACGGCTTGCAGGATCTCAGTTCCCCGACCAGGGGCTGAACCTGGGCGCTCGGCAGTGGAAGTCTGAATCCTAACCGCCAGGCCACCAGGGAACTCCCGCGAGCGCGTGGACTAACCAGACTTGCTATGAAGATGTTCGGCATGAAGAGGCAGAAAGAATAAAAGCTTTAATTTTCCACTCTCTACTGACAGACCAGAAGCCGAGAATGAGTTACTGTTTTTTTTTTTTTTTTTTGCGGTAGGCGGGCCTCTCACTGTTGTGGCCTCTCCCGTTGCGGAGCACAGGCTCTGGACGCGCAGGCTCCGGACGCGCAGGCTCAGCGGCCATGGCTCACGGGCCCAGCCGCTCCGCGGCATGTGGGATCTTCCCGGACCGGGGCACGAACCCGTGTC
>NC_041218.1:5819766-5853379 GCF_002837175.3 Physeter macrocephalus | reverse complement strand
CGCTCCGCGGCATGTGGGATCCTCCCGGACCGGGGCACGAACCCGTGTCCCCTGCATCAGCAGGCGGACTCTCAACCAATGTGCCACCAGTGAAGCCCGAGTTACTGTTTTAATTTCAGCCACACAAGCTGTTGATAGGTCCGCACGTCATGGAGGGAGTCACAATTCCACCCTCCAGAGACCCGACAGAACTCCCTAAAGTGGACAAGACGTGCTCACAGTACCTTAGCGGGGGACGTCTCAGTGTCCCCAGATCAGCAGCCCTGCCTGCTGCTGTGGTTGGACTGCAGCCTCTAAGCAGTCACGAAACCTTCTAAACTTGGTTTTCTTAGCACCACATGCACGGAGTGTTCGAGGGGCAATTTAAAACTACGCTCAGGAAACTCCTCAATTACAGAAGGCACAGGGTGTCACCAATGAACCATCAACAGGCTGAAAGAGGACTGGCGCAGTCTACTTCTAAGGGAAAAACTCTAGGGGCCTTGAGTGCCTCTGAAAATTTCTTTCTTTTCAACTGATAATGCCATTGGCTCAAACTGTTATCAATTAAAAATTTTATATTTTAATAGGATTTTCTTTTTTCTTTTTGATAAATTTATTTATTTATTTACTTTTGGCTGCGTTGGGTCTTTGTTGCTGAGCACAGGCTTTCTCTAGTTGCGGCGAACGGGGGCTACTCTTCGTTGCGGTGCGCGGGCTTCTCACTGCGGTGGCTTCTCTTGTGGAGCACGGGCTCTAGGTGCACAAGCTTCAGCACAGGCTTTCTCTAGTTGCGGCGAACGGGGGCTACTCTTCGTTGCGGTGCGCGGGCTTCTCACTGCGGTGGCTTCTCTTGTGGAGCACGGGCTCTAGGTGCACAAGCTTCAGTAGTTGCGGCACCCGGGCTTAGTTGCCCTGCGGCATGTGGGACCTTCCCAGACCAGGGCTTGAACCCGCGTCCCCTGCATTGGCAGGCGGGTTCCTAAGCACTGTGCCGCCAGGGACGCCCTTAATAGGATTTTCAAACAACCAAATGTGATAATCAGCTAAGTAAAGAGGAAAATAAAAGTCTAATATGAAAATGATTTTTAAAAAGGGTAAGCCGCCCTTAGTTGCGCTAAGAGATTCTGGCAATCTAAATGCCACGTAGCACATCTGTGTTCCCCCAAAATGGGAATCTGATTCCTCTAATGCTTCCCTGCTTTCCATACACAGTTTTACCCGGATTCTCAATAATTAAATTAATTGTGGGGCTTTTATTTATTATTTTTTTTGCGGTACGCGGGCCTCTCACCGCTGCTGCCCCTCCGGTTGCGGAGCACAGGCTCCGGACGCGCGGGCCCAGCGGCCACGGCTCACGGGCCCAGCCGCTCCGCGGCACGTGGGATCCTCCCGGACCGGGGCACGAACCCGCGTCCCCCGCATCGGCAGGCGGACTCTCAACCGCTGCGCCACCAGGGAAGCCCGGGGCTTTTAAAATGAATGCTGACGCATAGCTAAAGCTCTTTAAAACTGTTCACTACAGTTTACTAAGTTTCTACATCAGAGCTCATCAAATGGATTTCGCAACGCCTGACGGCGTCTCCCCCGAGCAAGGATGCGCCCAGCTTCTCAGGTTTGGTCTCCAAGACCCTCTGCGATGCAGCCCCATACGGTCCGGCAGACTCCTTAGTCCGTGAACTTACCTTCCGTTGTTCTGGCTGCGTCACCATGTTCCCTCTACTGCAAATGGACTTACCTTCTGCTCCAGCTGCTGAAGCCCAGCTCACCTGTAACTTCTAAGTCCTCAACCACCGCCCCCCACCCCCCGCCAGGTCGCGCCCAGCCAAGCTGAATCCCTCCTCTACCCCCGCGGGGCCTCATTTATATCCTTCCTGGAGTTTCCCTCGTGGCTCCTTAGGTTTAAAAGTGGCAGAGAAACATCTCTGACATCTTTTCCTCTTGCGAAGTTATTCTCAAACTACAGGGAGTAAACTAGAAGGAAAAGGAGCGAGGAGACGCCAGGACGAGAAACAGGCGGAGCAGGGTTAACGCTAACGACGAGGAGGAGCCTCGCGGCGAGGGGCCGGGGAGAGGCGGGTGTCGAGAGAAGCCCACTGATCTCCCCCCGACCCGGAAGACCCGCGACTGGAGGCTCCGGATGCTTGGGCAGGGGTAGGGCTGAAAACAAACAGGAAGGTTGTTTCAGATCAGCTCATGACCAGAGCCACCCGCCATCACCATCAAAGGATTATTTTTCTGGAGAAACTGCTTCAGAGATGAACATTTGGGGGCTTCCAATGAAGAAGACGGTGGCCCAGCACTCTTCGTGAGACCCCCCCAGGCAGAAGCTCCCCCGTGATCTCCCCCCAACTGTCGGTGCCCACTCTTTTTTTTTTGTTTGCTTGTTTTTGTTTCGTACGCGGCGCCACCAGGGAAGCCCCAGGTGCTGACTCTTAATTACGAGCCACTCGACACAACCTCGGACGTTGAAGCTGCGCTACTTCTAGTTTTGAATACACCTCACTAGATGGGTTAAGAACGAAGACACTTCTAAGAAGTAGAACAGAAAAGTAATGCGAGAAGGAGGCAGGATAAGAATATTAAAGGATCAATTCAGGGGGCCCAAGATCCCCCGAATGAAGTTCCAGAAGAAAGGCAACAGCAGGGAGAGAACCTCGGAAGGAAGAGCACGATGAACACAGACCGAGTGACACGTGTGTCAGGTCCAGAGGCCCATCGGGTGCCTGGCTCACAAGTGGAAAAGAGCACAACCAGGCGCGCGGCACGGAAGCACCGGAGATGGAGGGAAAACCCCAAAAGCTTCAGAGGGGGAAAATCACATATAAAAAGATAGAGATTAAAGAAGAGAAAAACCACAGCAGCCGGCTCTTCAGCAACACTGGCAGCTAAAAGCAATGGAACGATGCCTTCGAAATTCTAAACCGACCTCATGGAATCTACACAGAGTCTACAGACCGAGTATGAGCAGCTAACTCTCATGCATCTTTTCCTGGGACGCGTACGGACAGTGTTTGCACCCCCTGACCCCCCTGATGTCTGCACCCCCGATGGAGCTGGATAGCGTTCGATGAGGCCACAAGGTTGGGATTAGTGTCCTTATGAGAAAGACCAGAGCTCTCGTGCTCTCCAGGCAGCTGTCTGCAAGCCAGGAAGAGAGGCCTCGCCAGGAACTGACGCCACCGGCACTTGGTCTTGGACTCTCAGCCTCCAGGACTGAGGGAGGAAATCCTGTGAAGCCTGCCAGCCTGCGGGGTTTTGTTATGCGGCCCGGACCGGAAGCTCCTGGAGAAAGTGCTCCACCAAAACAGAGAGAATAAATCACGAAAGCAGAAAAGCATGTGTTCCAAAAGCAGGAGAGGGTGGGGGCAATTCCCGCCATGAACCAGTGGAAGTCTCAGGTGACGGTGATGAGCAAGAAGACGCAGAGCCGGCAGGCGTGGCTCCAAGCAGGGCTGGAAACGTGTGGGCCGCGTCTGGCTGCACAGGAAATCCTACTGAGAAGTTCGCCGGTGGGAAAAGCCGTAGATGTTCAAAGAAAATAAAAAACGGAAGAGTTCTAAGCTCCAGGAATAACACTGAACGGTACAAATAGGAAATGTAACCACAGTAAACCCCTGGGCTCAGTGACACAGTCAAATGAATGAAAGCACCCCGGTACTGAGACAGTGACACTGGGCGTGAGGGCAGGAAGGAAGCCAGACAAGGAACAAAGAACCCAGCTACCGAATTAGGGAGGAAGAAGTGTCTAGAACTAACGAATCAAGGTAAGGTGGCAGGAAGGCCAGATTTAACAGCCGAACCGTCGGTTCTGGGGAATACGACCCGGGTGTAAGGAGCAGGGGCTGCTGTTTTTAGGTAAGCTTTTATCGTACCACTTTTAAACTGCGTGACGCTTCAAACCACGGCCTGTGCTTCTGGGTTAACAGTCTGCTGGCTGTCCGCATCAGCAGCCCCCCCCCCCCCCCCCCCGCCCGGGGGGCCCCGCGGGGGGGGGGCCCGCGCGGGGCCCCCCCCCCCCCCCCCCCCGCCGCCCGTGTGAGCCTGACGGGGCGGGGCCGCGTCAGGTCCCCCTCAACCGCCACGGTTCTGAGCCCCCAGCCTTATTCTCTTCTGGAACGCGCTCTAATTCCCACCGTTCTGGATGCCAGCTACTTATTAACTGGGCCTAGGAATAATTCGGCTCGTTGAGGAATCTTTCCGGATACTGGTTATTATTTGCTCTCTCTCCTGGTTTCAAGTCATCTGTTAATCAGATGATGCGACCGGTCGACAAGGTCAGTAGTCAAGTCATTGTTCCAGATGCTGCTGAGCTGAGGGAAAGAACCCTCAGGCGCCCCAGCAGTGTCTCACCCAGAAAGCAGAGCCTGGCTCGCACGTGGTTTATTTGAGGACGTGGTCCCGGGGGCGGGAGTGACACGGGCTAGCAGGGGAGCCAGTGCCAGTGTGTGAAGGGTGGTGGAGCTGTGGCCGCAGGACAGGGGCCTGACAGGGGCTCCACGGTACCAGGATCGTCCTCCCAGAGCGTGCGAGGCGGGGGCGTTTCCCCACCTGCTCGCCGCCCCACCCCGGTCACGGAAGCGGAGGTGCCGCCCACCACGCCTGCAGGGCTGGCTGCAGTAGCAGGTGGCCCGGCCCACGGGAGGCACCCAGTACAGCTGGAACCCTCGCTCCAGGCAGGCTGCGATTTCACTGACGTTCCCCTGAGGTCCGTAAGCCAGCAATTCACTGAGCTGCCAAGCTACCCTTCTGCATCTTATCCATCAGGACGGGGCACAAGGCTCTGTCAACCGTCAAGGTGAGACCCAGATTTGCCTTTCACGGTTTTCCCACATCTACGAACAGTCCTAAAAGGGGATCGGGTTCATCTCCCCGACTTGCTGGGGTCAATTCATGATAGGTTGCCAGAGATTACTACTTTTATTACTTTATGAATAACTCATTCAAACACCTTACCTGGGAATGACACCACATTTCCCACCGTTTTTTGAGGACTCTTTTTTTTCCTCTCACCTGGAACCTCGGGCGTCAGGCCTCAGACCTGTTCTCCACCATTCCTCCGCTACCACTAAGAGCCTGGCAAGCTACATCCTGATTAAACTCGGGATGAGAAAGCAAACAGGCACCCTCCTACAATCCACACCTATCCTGGGCTTTAACTTCTTCTAATCACCATTTACTGTACTTCTTCCGTTTTGAAGATCATTTTCCTTGATAATGAAAAAGCACAAAACGAGCCGAAGAGTTTCCCTTCCTCTTTATCAGCACCTGCAGCGTGAATCTTGAGCAACAGAGCGGACCCTTATCTTTCCTGCTTCTAAAGCAGGCGAGCACCTGCCTCCCTTCCCTTGTGGATCTCGATTCTAACCCCAGCTAAGAGGACCCTGGGCAGCGTCCCCCAGTCATGCCCTTCTTCAACTTACTGATATGCTCGGCTTTCTATATTTCCTACGTGTTCTTCTAAAAACCCGTGTTTGGCAAACAGCCACTTATTTGGACATTTGCCTGTTTTCTCTTTCACTGGCACTATTAAAATCATATCAGGGCTTCCCTGGTGGCACAGTGGTTGAGAGTCCGCCTGCCGATGCGGGGGACGCAGGTTCGCGCCCCGGTCCGGGAGGATCCCGCGTGCCGCGGGGCGGCTGGGCCCGTGAGCCATGGCCGCTGGGCCCGCACGTCCGGAGCCTGTGCTCCGCAACGGGAGAGGCCACGACGGTGAGAGGCCCGCGTACCGCAAAAAAAAAAAAAAAAAAGGAAATCATATCAATTGGAATGATTTGAACAATAAAACAAAGTAATAGTGGATTATAACCCAATGGAATATCTCTCTCTCTCCATAAACGTATGCCGACACAAATGACTGAATGAATAAGTGAAAGGAAGGAACACACGTCCCTTGCAGAAGAATTCCAACGAACCTGCGTAGCCCTCAACTCCCCACTCCTTACGTGTGGGCGGTGCAGCGTAGCCTTCTCCTAAAGAGGACAGTATGGAAGAGAGGAGCCTGACAGTAAAGAAACCTGACAGACATGCCGCAGCCAGGTGACTGAGGTTAAGATCGACGGTGACGCGTCAGGTGGACAGTCAGCAGGTCTGACCTGACGGGAAGAGCACTTTACCTCTGTGGTCTTCCTTCCAAAGCCCATAATCCAAGTCTGGTCATGAGAAACAAACATCAGACAAATTCCATTTGGGGGCGTCCTACAGCACACCTGGCCAGCTCCGCAAAACCGTCAGGGTTCCCAAAAGCCAGGAAGTCTGAGAAACCGTCACGGCAAAGGGGAGCCTAAGGGGACGCGACGACTAAATGTTAACAGTAACCTGGATGGGATCCTCGAGCAGAAAAATGACATCAGGAAAGACACAGGGAAATCTAAACAAACTGTGAACTTCAGGCAATAATTATGTATCAATACTGGTTCGTTAACTGTGACAAATGTGACCACAGTAACGGAAGATGGCAAAAATGGGGGAAACTGGGTGTGGGGTATATGGGAGCGATCTGTACTATCTTCACAACTCTCCTATCAATCGAAAAAAGTTTAATAAAAATGTTGCTAGTAGAATGTTGCAGACACACACATTCCCCCAAACTGCCGTTGTGAGGGAGGGCCTGTAGGAGTCTCGGTGCTCCCCTCGCCCCCCGGGCCTGGAAGTGACGATTCCGTCGTGAGATTCTGTTTACTGTGGAGCCTTCCGCACCTCCTGAGAAGTTACCACTTAGAATCTGAAGGCACTACATCATACCTGTCAGTACTATCTGCACCGCCGGACTCCTTCGGAAGGGACGGTATTGTGTTCTCTACTCTGCCATTTACTAAATTACCGTCTCTCAGCCCCAAACTCTCCCTTCTAACTCTGCTTCGTGACCCTGGGGCCCCGTGGACCACATCTCAACTCTGCCATGGGCTCTACTGCAGCCTCTGACAGGAGGGAGGCCAGCGAGGACTGGAGGGCTGGGCTGAAGAAGGGCCGCTTCACCCGATGACCACCTGTATCGGCCTGCGAGGGTGGCCACAACAGAGCCCCACGAGCTAGGGGCACAAACAGCAGAGCTTTATCGTCTCACAGTCCCAGAGGCTGGAAGTCTGAGATCAAGGTGTCAGCGGGCTTGGTTCCTCTTCTGTGCAGAAAACTCTGTCCTGGGCTGCTCACCTGGCCGCTGGTGGTGCGCAGGCGCGCCCGGACACCCCTCGGCTTGCACAAGCGTCGCGCTGACTTCTGCCTTGGTCGCCACCGGTGCCCTCCCCATGCGCGTGATTCTGTGTCCGCACCTCCCCTTTGTATCACGCCGCCGATCACGGTGGACGAGGACCGGCACCTTCTTAACGAATTACCTCTTAGTGGCCCTGTGTCCAGATAAGGTCACGTTCCGCAGCGCCTGGAGGTCAGGACACAGGAGTGCGGGGAGAGGGCCCGCCCGGCGCACGTCCCTGCCTCTGGGCTGCCTGCCGGCCTGCCGCTCCGCCTGCTTCGCCCCCCGCAGCAGCAGTGAGTCCAGCCTGAGCGGCCTCCCCACGTCCCTCCCCGCCGCCTGCCTCCGAGGCACAGCCCCAGCCGGAGGCGGCCCCTCAGAAGGCGCCCCAGGCTCTTCTTTACCTCCACGATGCCCCAGAGCAGCGGTTTTCGAACCGCAGAGCGCTAGAACCAGAGCCGCTGGAAGGACTCAGTAAGACGCGACCACCGGGCCTCACCGTGACTTTCGGTTTAGTGGGTCTGAGATGGCCTGACGGGCTGTGTTTCCCGGAAGTTCCTAGCGATGCGAAAGCTGCAGGTCTGAGAGCGCTGCCTCAGAGGTCAGTATTTACCCTGTCAGTTACCCAGTTGACTTACGTCCAATTACCACTGGTTTATGTTAGTTTTCTGTTCAGTGGCTGCTACGGCTTCTGTGTCCTGACCGGACCCCGACTGATACAGAAGCGCACGCACCAGGCAGGGTTCTGGGGGCGGAGGGTTTGGGACCGGGCTCATGTCTTTGGGCCTGGGCACAGTGCTGAGCTCTGGGTCAGCGGGGACTCAGATCCCCAGGGACCCCGGGCAGGCAGCGGCATCGAGAGGGCACAGGCATCACCTGTCACCGTGGTGTCCCCGCCCCACCCTGCAGCCGCCAGAGGAGAGCGGGGGCCAGGGGCCGCTGCACTAGCCGTCACTGCAGCGAAGGGAACATGGGATCTGGCGTGGGCAGAGTCCTGCCCGAGGACGGGGCTCACACTCCGGGGAAAGGACAAGCTCCGACTCGGGACTCCCGGTCACCGAGAAGCTGGCAGCCTCCATGGCAGCCCTAAAAAGCCCTCCTCTTGTAGCTACCAGGCTGACCTTTCCTAAATCCAACACAAAACGTAATTCTGCGGGACTCGGAGCTTCACCACCCCGCACTCACAGTCTCCCCGGTCTCCGACGTGAAAGCCGGGGCACTGATCTGGAAGGAGTGCAGCCCTGGAACCCAGCACAGCGACGGGGTCGGACTCAGACGAAGCAGAGATTCCTGAATGCCAGAGTGACTCCGAGCCTCCCTTGGCAGTGGAAACAGCTGGCTGTGTGGTGTCAGAATTGCCTTTCTTTGCTTGGAGGCCCAGTAGCAAGTTTTCCCGGGCAGCTGCCTTGCACGGGGTCGCTCATTCTCCAGACAACCACAGCCGCCTCTGCGGCCCCGAGACCTGTGACCGGGGACAGACTCCAGCCTGCCCCCGAGAGGGGGCCTCACACACGGAAACAACGATAAAGCTCCGCTATTTCACATCTGCAGACACCTGGGAAGTAAGCGTGGGAATAGCTTCTGGTAATACCAGACCAAGGAGAGGGAATTTAACACTGGATACGGTCGAGTTTATTGACACGGGTGGATTCACCAGGAATGTGGATTTAACGTTTAGCGCATGCCACGGGGAACGGCTCTAAAGCTTTCTGAGTCGACTGCCCTGAAATGCAGGGCATTGCTGAGTGCACGTTCGAGGAGGCCGAGGTGCCAGAACTTCGGAGGCCTAACGAGGAAGAGAGAACCCACGGGCTTAGGGAGATTTCAGCACATGCGGCCTGCACGCCCAGCCCTCAGCTCCCTTCCCCAAAAGGGCCCCCGAGGTCACAGCCTCCCCAGGTTTTGAGAAATGTCTGCGTGCGGGGACCCCTACCCCCCGAGAAGCTGCGTGCTGGCTGCGCTCTGCAGGGGGCAGCACCAAGACGGCCTCACTGATGCCAGCGTGGTGGCAGGTCCTGAGGGAGCAGGGCAGGCACGTGGCCGGGGTGAGAATGCTCTGATTCGCAGACGGTTTGGTCGTGGCTAACCAGTTACAGCATCCCTAGGAGTGAGACAGATGCATGGCCCTCCAAACTGTTGCCTGATCTACGTAACAGGAAAAATTCTCAGTCCAGGGGCCAAAACCCCAACTCGAGTCACCAACATGGAGTCTTGTCCTCTCACCGTTTCCAGACCTGAGCCGCTCTCAGACCCAGAGCCCCGTTCTGCGGGGGGCGGGGTCCCCCGAGGACAGAGCCCCGCCCAGGACGCGCTGTTACTCCTGCCCCACTTCCGAGGATGACTGAGCACTGGGGAAAAGGAGACGCAGACTTTCCAGGGTGACCGGATGCTGGCTCTGAGTGGACGCTAATTAGAACCCCAAATGCCACCATGGTCACTGGTCAAAGGGGGGGGGCTCACAGTCAGTCAGGTGACAGACGGAGTCGCAGCCAAGGTCGAGCACGAGGAGCCCACGGGGCTGCAGGCCACACTGCGGTCATCCGCTCAGTCCTGAGTATGTCACCGGGATCCGTACACTGGCTCTCGGACCCACGGGGCGAGGGGTATCGTGCCGAGGAGGACCAGGGAGGACGCCCCGGAAGCTTCCAGATGGGCAAGCCAAGCACAGCAGAGCGTCCCTGGGGAAGTGCGCAGATGGAGAGGCTGACTGTCACACCCCAGGGAAGCTGCCCGTCTGGCTGTGACCGCGTCTCCCAGAGTGACCGGATTCCTGTAACTCCAGATGCAGCATCGCAGGGCCCTGCAGCCGTCAGCCGCGCACGCTTTTTCTCTGTACCAACGTACGAGGACCCCGGGAAGCAGTCTGCCTTGACCTGGCACGGCACACTCTCACACCCTCACCTCTGGCTCTCTGACTGCACACAGTCTGCAGAGATGCTGACCAGCCCACAGGCCTCACGTCACACGGTCCCGTGACATCGATGACACCGTGCCGACCTGGTCTGACGGGCAGGAAGCGGCAATGCTTTAGACGCCTCGGTGTGACATCGGCCAGCCAGCCAGTGAGGGGTCAGGGTGAGGAAGGCCACGGCCTGGAGCGTCGCAGGGACCCCCATGCCACTCAGGCTGCTGCCCGCACCCCTGCCACCCTTGGCAGGTCTCCGTAAGCGGCACACACCGTGTCTGAGCGCTGCTCTGACACGGTCCGAGTGGGTCTTCAGAGGGGCCCAGAGCAAGACACAGCTCTGCGGCAGGGCAGGCCCCTCGCCCACCCGGGCCTGGGCCCCCCCAAGGCCGAGCTGGGGACGCCTAATGAGGCCCCCACCAGGCACCAGCAGAAGATTCACTGGGTTTTCGGAAAAAACAAACAAACAGCAAAAAGCCATGCCGCCTTCTGCAGGTAATTATTTTCCTCTTGAGAAACAGTTCCTGGCTCCCCGCGGGGCCCTGGTCGGGAAGGACGCCGAGCGGGCGGCGTCTGCCCCGTCCAGCCTGAGCACCGGGCGCCCGCGGCACCGGGTGAGGGAGCCGCGGGGAGCCGGGCATCACCGCCCCCTCGGTCCCACCGCAGTCGGGGCTCCGGACGACCGCCGACGCCGAGGGAGGACCAGGCGGGCCGCGGGGGCGGGGCGCGACTCCAGGACGTGCACCGGGCTTCCGGCGCACCAGGACCGGGGCGCCGTCTCCCACACCCACGCGAGACACGGCGACAGGACCCTGGGGCGCGTCACAGCCCCGCCTGCGGGAGCCCCACGGGCCCCCCAGAGGCCGAGCTGGAGGCTGAGGGCGCGGCCGCCTGGGGCGGGCGGCCCTTCTCTCCCCCTCTTCTCGGGCTGCCCCAGTCACCTCTGTTGTCTGCGACCCCATTTTCAGTTCACCTGCCAACGGCTGACTCTGGTTCCCAGACCAGCTGTGTCTCTGACACCCTGGGCCCTCAGGGTAACTTGGTCAGAATATAAGTGTTGTTCTGCAACCTGCTTTTTTTAAACTGAGGAATAAATACATTAGGGGATGTCCCCGGTGGCGCAGCGGATAAGAATCCGCCTGCCAATGCAGGGGACATGGGTTCGAGCCCCGGTCCGGGAAGATCCCACATGCTGCGGAGTAACTAAGCCCGTGAGCCACAACTACTGAGCCCGTGAGCCACAACTACTGAGCCCATGCGCCACAACTACTGAAGCCCGCGCGTCTAGACCCTGTGCTCTGCAGCAAGAGAAGCCACCTCAATGAGAAACCCGCGCACCGAAACCAAGAGTAGCCCCCGCTCGCGGCAACTAGAGAAAGCCCGCGCGCAGCAACAAAGACCCAACGCAGCCAAAAATAAATAAAAAATTAAATCTTAAATAAAAAACAAACACATTCTCCACAAACTTTTTTTTTCCGCCCTCCTCAGTGGCTCCGTGCTGTCCTATCACACGCACACACAGGGAGCTGTCTAGGCCACGACCCCGCCCAGAGGACGGTCACCTGGTCTCCGGGAAGGGCTGTGTCTCCCCTGCTCGCTTCCCTCGTTCTCGAGACACGTCCACGACCACAACTGCTGTCTGTGTCTAGACTACAGCCGACTCAGCCCTTTCAAACACATCTTTAACTTTGCTGTAACCAGTGCCAACCCCCCGATTTCCATGGTAACCAATTTTAGCTCCTTTAAAGCTTAGAGCCTCAAGGATTCGTGACTTCCAGGAGACGGGCACATGCAGCTTCTATTAATTAGGGAAGTGAGAGTCACTGGATTAGTGACCTCTGATGACCCATAAAGCATCACGTTTTTCATGTCTTACTCACTCTGGCTAAATTCTAAATTCAGAAAAGAGTTAATCTGACAACACGGGAAAAGCTGAGCAAGAGTGAAAGCAGGTGCAGGGCGTACGCACTGTCATGTGCTTTTCTGTCGGTGGAAAACCGACAGTCAGGGCTTTGGAGGGTGGAGTGAGGGTGAGACGGGTTGATCTTCTTCTTTATTTGGGGAATTCAGAATTTCTAGTTACTTTACTATTGAAGTCTGTAGTTACAGTGGTAGAGAATATTTCCTGTAACACTGCATCTGGATGCCTCTCTGTCCTCTTTGTGTCAAAGAATCAGAGTTGTAGAAGGGACCTTGAAGGTTACCTGGTCCGAAGTGAATTTAGCAAAGTCATAGGATTTTCGGCCAATTTATAAAAAAAAAAAAATTGGAAAATAAAATTAGGAACTAAGCCATGTCTACGTTCTTGAGAATCCTGTGCAGCTGAGACTGAATGCAGGCAAAGTAGCTCCTAGAGCCCAGGCGTCCTCAAGGAAGGGCCACAGGGCGGGCCGCTGGGGGCGCCAGCAGGGCAGGCGGGGAGGCCTGGAGAGAGGGCCCCGAGTGCTGGGGCGAGCTGGCAGGGCCAGGGCACGCATCTCCCAGGACAGCCCCGGATGAGGCTGAAAGAGGCCGGGGTGAACTCGCACAGGCACCGGACCCGCTGCGGTCCCCCTGAGGGATCAGCGGAGGCTGCCCTCCCTGGCCTCTGCCCCTTCCCCTTCTCCCCCAGGCCCCCAGGGGCTCTCCTGGCAGGACGCCCTAATAAAGCGCCCACTGCCCATGAACTCCAGGCTCAGCATCTACTTTTGGGGAACCCAGGTGAAAACAATCCTGCCTGGTGAAGATTTATGTATAAATCTATACACCAAACGCACACACGTATACCTGTGTACGCACACATATTTTATCGCACCGGATGTAATTTGGTCATCGCACTGAATGTATTATTTGGGACTTTTCACGTCTGATGGTAAGTCATATTGGTATAAAACAAGTTACAATAAGCATAATTTTAATACCAAAATAATCAGGTTCATATTTTCTGCTGAAAGAGATCAGTAGAGTTTTCTCTTAAGAGATTACCCACCTGAGTGATGCTTTCTTTTTAACCAGTGTTATTTCAACTTCATTGTTCTACTAAATAGCTGAGGCCTTCTGGACGAGGCGAGGGAGGAGGTGCAGCTAGCGGTTAAAGGCTTGGGGCCGGCACGCATCACACAGCCCCGAGCGCCAATTCCAGACCCCGTCGCTCACTCACGAGCTCTGTGGGCTGAGTTCTTAAATGCTAGAACGTGAGCAAGCTCTAGATAATGAGCTTCCTTATCCGTAAAACAGCACACTCTTCGGAAGGCTGCCAAGACGACTGACAACTCAGACAAAACCTCAGCACAGGACCTGACGTGCAGAAAGGACTCGATACTCTCTGCGGGTATCGTTGGACTTAACTTACCCGACAAAGCAGGCACCAAATAATATACCCCAGATTCAGGGAAACTGGGCGCACTCACTTGTAACGTGGTATCAAAGACCACAAGCTTGGAGCTGGTTGGAACGATGTCGTAACACTTGTGTGACCTCATGAATCGCATGTAAACACCACTTTCTGAGTCTTCCGCTAAAAAGGAAAGAAAAAAAGGCAAATATCAGTAATAATAAAGAACTTCCTCTATCAGATTAAGAGCGTGCATGAAAAATCTACTGCGAACAGACTTCACGGAGAATGAGGGGTGTCTTCCCCGTAAGAGCGAGAAGCTCACGGCGCTCAACTCTGCTGTCCTCACCAGTGCAAGAAGGCAGGAAAAAAACTGAAGGCTGCGGATATAAAAGGAAAAAGCAAAACTGTCCTTATTGGCAGACTGTATGATTTTCTACATAGAAAACACCAAAGAATCTACAAAAAAGTTCCCAGATCTAAAAAAAGAGTTTAGCAAGGTCAGAGAATGCAGTTAGTAAAAAACAACAACAACGAAAACATGCCGCTGTATTTCTATATACTAGCAAGGAATAACTGGAAGTTTAAAAAACTTGAAGGCATCATTTATATAAACATGAAATGGAAATAAGGATCTACACAAGGAGACAAGGAGCCCTGAAAACAGTAACGATGTGAACAGATACACATAGAGTAGTCTTTAGTATTTAAGCTTCTGTAGAAGTTAATTGACAGCTGGCAAAAGGAACGACAAGGTACCGTGACTCCAAAGCTGTGCCTGTAGCTGGACAATGGCCCGCTGCCCACTGCCCGGGAGGACCTCACTCCCACCTCCTGGTTCACTCAAAGAATACATCTCCAGGAGACCTCGCTGACAATGCCGCTGAGCCCACACCAATCTGTACATTTGGGGAAGATTTAGATTACCTGGGAAATATCCCAGAAGAAAAAAATTACTATATCGTACATACTAATTAGCAAGGTGAGTGTTAAGCAGCATGACACTAACCAAGTTCCTCGATTGTGGAAAGGAGCCCCTGTTATTCTATTTCCTACTGTGGTAAACATGCAGTACGCGCTGACTGGTTTGCCAATTTCATGATAAGCTACGTGAAGCACTCCCAAACCTCTGTTTTCATTTCTGACCTCTCTTCAGGGCGCCGTAACTCACAGTTCATAATCCCCTCACCTCTGGACAGTTCCCTTCTCAAATATCTGCCCCCCTGCTCGTGGGATAAAGTCCGACGCCTCAGGCGGGCACTCACGAGCCTCCGTGCCCTGGCCTCTCCGCGGCCTCATTTCCCTACTTCCTGTTCTCGGGTCCAGGCGCACAGCTCCCTGCTAAGCTCCCCACTGTCCTTAATCTCACTTTCTGGCGCTTGTTCCTTCTGCTATAATTTAAACTTCCTTCTCTACTTTTTCTCGTCCAATTTCAAGCCAACCTCAAATGCCATCTTCTCCATAAAAGCAGTGAACATCTGAGCGCTCACTTCTGTGCTGTTACTCCAGATACTACAGGAAATGACCTCATTTAATTTACGTCACGACCTTGAAGGGTGTGCCTCGATTTCTTCACTTTACATAGGAGCTGGCTGAGCAACGGGCCTGAAGTCAGCAAGTCAGGCAGTGACTGGAGCGGGATTTGAATCCGTGCCCAAGACTCCAGCCCTCTCCTCATGGAAACTCTGCCACTTAGTCTCCCCATGAACGCACGGGTCCAACAGACACCTGTGAAGCTACTGTCTACGGGGCACCGTCCCAGTGTCGAGACACGAGGGGACACAGCAGACACACCTCTGTCCTCCCAGCTCAGCAGCCGGCAGAGCGAGGGCACCGGGGTGGGAGCCACGCGACAGGTGAGGTGCTGGATGGCTCAAGGTCACGAGGCAGGAGCCGACCCTGAGTCAGGAGGGTGAGGAGGGAAGTCTGCCGCGACGTCTTCCCCTGAATACGCGTGTTCCACCTGTACTTCTCATCAATCATCACTTCATGTCTCATTCATGTCATCTGCACAGCTCGGATCATCTTTTGCTTCCTGGATGATAATTTCTCTGAATGGTCGGGATCTTACTCATTTACTATGCTAATTAATTTCCTCGATACCGACTTACGGCATGTGGTCTCAGTGTGGGTTCTCCCAAAGCTGACCCCGAACCCGGGCCAAGTGAGACGGAAGGAAAGAGTCAGAAAGGGAGCTCCAGTTAAGCAGGTCACAGCTCTGTGCAGTCGCGGCTGCTGGGGACCCCGGAGAGGCCGCGCACGGACCTCAGAACTGCCTCCTAGTCAGGAGCACCCCGCCCTCTTTGGGGCGGGGTTACCCTGGGGCATGACCTCTGACATTCCTGCCCTGCGCCCACAAGCCCAGCTGCCAAAGAACACCCTCGGTCAGAGCTGTGCAGACAGGAGAACCCGGGTGCAGGCGAGGCGCCCACAGCTATCTGCTCCCAACAGCTTCCACCCTGCTAGAGGCTGGGGGTCCCTGGGGACCCAACACACGTGCCGCTGCCTTGCAGGTACTACAGACCAGCGCGGGAGAGACATTAACCGCCACTACACCGTCATGAGTGCTGCCACGGGACAGGTCCGGGCTTATGAACAAGGTAAGTGGCAGTCAGTGAATGGATGGATGGAATTGGAGTCAGCGTGCTTCCATTTTTCCCAAAACGTTTATCTCCCGGAAAATAGGAGTCTTGCACAGGAAAGAACTGGAACGCAGGACGTTCCTACGACAGCCACGCGGAAAGCCCCGGTCCTGCTCTGCCGTCACTGCTCCCGCACCGCCAAGGGTGCCGACTACCAGGCTGCTAAAGGAGTCGTTTCCCCGAAGCCTGTTCAGAGGGGGTCTGTGCAGACGCAAGGCTCGAAGGACCAGTGCAGGCCAGCATACGCGGAACTAACATTTAGCTTACAAAGTGCTGGTCAAATCCATTCTCCTAAAATGCAAATGAAGGACATCGAGGGGGGAAACTATAATAAAATGTAACACTCCGTCTCCCAGAAAGGAACCGTTACAAGTTAGTTTGTCTGTTAATTAAATCAAGAATTTTCATAAAAGGAGTGCACATTTTATAGATGTTAACGTCACAATACGAATATCTGAAATAAAATCTTAAAATACTATGCAAAGAAATATTCGAACTTTTAGAATTTTTAAAACACTGTAAGCTTTGTGTTAAACATATCTTGGGGGTAACATCTTAATTCGTCTGTTAATTTTAAAAAACATTTCAATAAACATTTTATTTTGAATAGCTTTAGATTTATAGAGAGAAGTTGTGAAGACACAGCAGCTCCTGATATACCCCATGCGCCAGATCTCCCCTAAAGATAACATCTGACGTTCCTCTGGCACATCTGTCACAACCAACGAGCCATCACCGACACATTACTAGCAAGTTCACACTTTAACAGGGTTGCCTTAGTTTTCCCCTAACACCCTTTTTCTGTCCCAGGACCCCATCCAGGCCGGCACATTTAGTCATCATGCTCCGTAGCCTGCCCTAGGCAACAATGGCTTCTCAGACATTCCCTGTGTTTGACGACCTCGAGTACTTGACCTTGAGACCCTGACCAGGAGTACTGGTCAGGCATTCTGTAGAACGGCCCTCATTCCGGATTTGTACGATGTTTTTCTCATGATCTCAATTTTGGGGTTTGTGTGTCTTAGCAGGAAGACCAGAAGGCGAAGGGCCTTCACATCCCACTGTATCCAGGGTACCGGCCGTCAACACTCCTCATCACCTGGATCAGCTGGCCCGGGTGGGATCTGTCGGTCGTCCCCCCACAGGGACCCCCCCCACCGCCTTCCCACACTGCAGTCTTGGCCGGGGAGTCAGGGTCGCCTCCCCGAGGCCAAAGCATCTGCATACATTACAGTAAATCCCCTACATGTGAACCTTCAGGTTGGCGACTCTCAAAGAGGTGAACGTGCCTTCGCGTGTCCAGTCACACGAGTTAGTTCACGTGTCTGGCGTACACCGTCACGACGGTGCATCCCCTACAGGTGGCTGTGCTCTTGCGTACTTTACTGTGCAGCACTGTACGGAGTACAGGAGTACAGTATCTTTATTTCAAGCCCAGGGTGTCCAGAAGCAAGCGTAAAAGCAGTGGTGATGTAGCCGGTACCGCTAAGAAGTGCCAAGCGATAACGATGGAAACAAAAGTGAAAATAATTGGGAGAGTGGAGTGAGGTGAAAAGATGGTAGACATCGCTCATTCTTATAAAATGAGTCGTTCAACCACCGGCACGATTCTAAAGAACAAGGACAAGATCAGGGAACATGTGAAGTCTGCCGTGCAGACAAGAATATCGAAGAAGCGTGGAAAAGTGGTGGAGGAGGTGGAGAAACTTCTCATTGTGTGGACGCAGGACCAGCGTTAGTGTCGAGTCCCGCTCAGCTTAATGCTGATTCAAGAGAAAGCGAAAAGCCTTTATGAAGACTTGAAGAAGAAACACGGCAAAGAATCAGAGGGCGCATCTTTCAGGGCCAGCCACGGCTGGCTTCATCGGTTCAAGACTGGAGCCAACCTTCACAACGTAAAAGTAAGCGGCGAGGCAGCAAGTGCAGATACGGGAGCTGCCTGGGAATTTCCTGAAACGCTTCAAGAAATTACTGATGAAGGCGCGTATTTACCTGAGCAGGTTTTTAACGTGGGCGAGACAGGACTGTACTGGAAAAGGATGCCAGACCAAGGTTACAGCAGTAAGGAGGGAAAGCTGATGCCAGGCCATAGAGCAGCAAAGGACAGGCTAACTCTGTTGTTTGGTGGCAATGTTTCCGGTGATAAGCAGCTGAAGCCTCTCTTAGTTGATCGTTCAGAGACCCCAAGGGCCCTCAGAAACACAGCCAAGGGCTCTCCTCCTACTGTGTGGAAGAGTAACCCACGGCCTGGGTCACGCGGGCCACTTTCCAGGACTGGCTTTTCCACCCCTTTATCCCGGAGGTACAGAAATGTTGCTCGGAGAAGAACGTCCCATTCCACATCCTTCTGCTGCTCGACAATGCTCTGGGCGACCCCCCATTCACGGGTGACTTGCAGGGAGTCCAGTCACCCCGTCAGAGTAGCGCATCTGCCACCGAATACTACGCCGCGCATCCAACCTACGGACCAGGGGGTTAGAGCGACTTTCAAGAAATATGATTTACGTCACACTTTTCATCAGGCAGTAAAGGCGACGGATGAATCAGGGACAACCCTGCGACCTCTTCGAAGGACTATAACATCTGCAGGCCGTAAAAAAAAATGGACTTTGCTTGGCATGAGGTTACGGCCGTCACCGTGAATGGGGTTTGGAAGAACCTTTCCCCACAGTTTGCTCATGATTTTCGTGGATTTGAGAAGGTGGATGAAGAGTCCAAAGAGGTCTTCAGCAACCTGGTGACCCTCAGCGAGAAGCTGGCGCTAGACCTGCAAGAGGACTTCACGGGACTCCTTGCTGCGCAACACGAGGGGCTTACTGATGAAGACCTGATGGAACTGGAGGCCCAGAGAAAGGGTGAAGAGAGCCAGAGGAAGAGGAGGTAACTGAAGAACCGAAGAGATTCACGACGCAGGAAACGGCAAGGGGGCTCTCTGCATTTGAGGCGGCACTGGTAGTTTTTGAGGCGCAGGACCTGAATGCACAACGAACGGTACACGAAGGCTGAGGCAGCCGTTCGGCAATCCAGTGCCACCGTGTCATCTATGATGAGAAAAAAAGAGCTGCTACCCAGGCATCGCTGGATCGTCTTTTCAACAAGGTAGATAGAATCGAATCCAGCAAGGAACCAGAACCTGTGCCGTCCACGTCAGGCGTGAGGGAAATTGCAGCCGGCCCTCCGTCTCCTGTGGCTGACGATCCTTCAGCTCTACCATCTCCCACCTCCTCCCCCTCCTCCGGTCAGTAATTCTTCTTGCCTGTCACTCGATGCCAGCCCCTGGATGCCAGCTGTTGTGCTGTACTGCTGTACTTTTCACGGTACTGTACTGTAAGATTAAAAATGTTCTTTATTTTTTGTTTGTTTTTAATGTATTATTAGTGTGAGAAGTATTCCAAACCTATTACAGTGCAGCACTACATAGCCGATCGTGTTAGTTGGGCACCTAGGCTAACTTTGTTGGACTTACACATTTAGACCTACAAATGCACTCTTGGAACGGAACCCGTTCGTACGTAGGGAACTTACTGTACTTGGAACATTTCTGTAGAGGAGAGTTGTCTGTCGGTCTGTCTATCTCAGTATGGACTCACGGTATCTATCCCATACTCTGAGTCACAATCCAACAACCATGTCAGGATCAGTGCTCCAGCAGGCAGGGTCCACCCCGATGACGGGGCTGTGTGGGGCACGGCCCACGTTCTCCTGAGTCTGCTGGGGCTGTGACTCCCCGCCAGGCCCCCCAGGACCTCCCTGCTCACACCTGCAGCCCCCAAGCCAGCAGGGCGTGGAGAGCTGGGCCCTCGGGGTCTTTGCTGTGGGAGGGGGGTCTCCCTCTGTTCCCTCTGGAACATCACCAGCCCCCAGGTGGTGAAACGTGTGCCCTCAATCACTAGCGTCTTACATCAGTGTGGTACGTTTGTTACAATTATTCAGTTGCCTTAGTTTCTACCCCTCCAGGACAGCACCTCACATGCAGCCCTGTCTCCTTGGGCTCCTCTTGGCAGTGACAGCTCTTCAAACCTTGACTTGATGGTCTCGGTAGTTCTGAGGAGTACTGGGCAGACACTTTGGAGGATGCCCTTTGACTGGAATTTGATGTTTTTCTCGTGATTAGCCTGGGGTTCTCAGTTTTGAGGTGGATCTATAACACTCTGTTTTTTTAATGTAAAAAGCTTGACCAAGCAAAGCAAAATGACACTAAAATGTATTTTGGTCCATGATAAGGCCAGATTATTACTGATGTAATAACATCAATAACAAAAGTGTTAGCATTTAAAGTCAGGAGAATAAAGTAAAATACTATAAAAATGTCACTGCTTCTCTACATTTGGTAAAACTTTTTGAGGAGGGCACCACTTGTATTATTTACACTATGATGAAGTCTCAAATTGCACCTGAGGGAAGAAACACATTGAAACACAAAATAAGAGTATCTGGAGTTAAACCAAAAAGGAAAACTACCCCCCAAAACCAAAACCATTCAACAATAACAGGTTGTTTGGAATAAGTTATTGAAATTCCTGAGAAGGCACGTTCAAGCTCTCATTATTCAAAAGGTAACTGGGGCTAAGAAAGTATCGCAGTGTCCCACTGTTGGGTTATTTTATCCGTCCCCGGGGAGAAGTGTAACAGCAGAGTGTCACGCTGGCACCTGAGCCACTGGTCTATGAAAGCCACCCATCGTGGAACGACGTTACACCGTCCAATCACACGCTAACCCAGCATCATCCAAGGGAGCTACTGAGGAGTACTACTGGGAAGGAGAAAGTACACGTTAAAGTGTTTAATCTGTGAAGGTCAACAGAACAACTTGGGAAATGCAGCATCTCAGTTTACGTGCAAACAGTTGTACGCTCTACCCAGGAAGGCGTGGCTGAGTGTTTCCCTCCCTGCAAGCAGATCTGGTCACACACCACCCTCGACAAGTCCTCACGGCAGCGCAGCACCTCACACGCCGCGGCCCCGAGGAGTTTCACACCCTGGGATCCTGCGGACACTTCCTTTTCAAAGGCAGCTTCTGAACTCCGGGCCCGTGTCCTCCTGCCTGCCTCTACTGGGCGCACGGCCCAGGTGGCCACTGGACTCCTACCTGCCTTTCTGTATGGGCTGAATGGTGGCTCCCCCCAGATACGTCCACCTGGAACGTCAGAACGCGGCCTTATTTGGAACAAGGGTCTTTGGAGACGAGGTCACCCTGGATTATCAGGTTGGGCCCTAAATCTGAGAACCAACGTCCTTACAAATGAGAGCGGACACAGACACAGGAGAAGGTCAATGGAGGCAGAGATCAGAGTGGTGCTGCCACGAGCCACGGGGCGCCAGGGAGCAAAAGCAACCACCAGAAGCCAGGACAGAGGCCTAGGACAGGTTCTGCCTGGAGCCTCCAGACGGGACCGGCCCTGCGGGCCCCCTGAGCTCGGATGTCTGGCCTCCCGAGTGTGGGAGAATATAGTTCCGTTGTTCCAAGCCACTGGGTTTGTGGCACTTTGTCACGGCGGCCTCAGGAGCCTCCTCCGCCTTCCAGGTTCAGTTCACAGGCCCCGTGCACCTTCCCTAAAGGCCCTCAAGGCACCAGCACCCCTCCACTGTGAACACCCCCGCTAGCGCTTTGTAAGTGACGCCCTTTCGGAGCCCTGATGTGTCTTGTGCCAAAGCTATAGATCTGCTTTAGACGGCAGCTTCTGAGGCAGCAGACGGGCCCCCAGCACGTTCCTCACGGGTGTCAGGACAAGCTCATGCCTGCTATATTGTATGTCACCGAAAGACACGTCCCTGAAAGGCAGCGGCCATGGTAACGATTCAATCCCCATCTTAGAGAGCTGAGAGTGCAAGGATGAGAGGCGTTCTAAAACAAAATTTACACATTGCCCAAATGTCACTAAAAACACCCCAACCGAAAAAACTGTAACTCCTTATTTCCAATCCTGTAATTTTAACTTAACGTAAGACATTTCATCGTAATTCCACAAAGAAAAAGATTATCAATAGGTTAGTTATTTTAAAATTTGTCTTTTATGCTTTATTCTATATTTAGAAACATAAGTTTACTATATTCATATAGTATCTTTTCTTTTTAGAAAACCATTTAAAATAGTTAAGCAACAAATAAGCAAAAAGGGGAATATGGAAGTTAAAAGTATATGGAAAAGATTAAACTCTCGGGCTTCCCTGGTGGCGCAGTGGTTGAGAGTCCGCCTGCCGTTGCGGGGGACGCGGGTTCGTGCCCCGGTCCGGGAGGATCCCACGTGCCGCGGAGCGGCTGGGCCCGTGAGCCACGGCCGCTGAGCCTGCGCGTCCGGAGCCCGTGCTCCGCAACGGGAGAGGCCACAGCAGTGAGAGGCCCGCGTACCGCAAAAAAAAAGATTAAACTCTCATACACATACGTTTTCTTAAAGTGCTTAGAAACATGAATATTAACAAAGTCAAAGCTTAAATATAATTTTACAGGACTTACAAGGTAGCAGAATAAATGAAGTGCATTCGATTTTTTTCCTTTCCATGCTTTTTGCATTTGGTTGTGTGTGTGCTGGGGGCAAAAGTGTCCACTGGAGAGGGAGATGCATATGCTCTGCTAGATAAGGGGGCAAAGAGTTACTAAGAAAGAAGAAAAGCGTAGGTAAGTAAAGGCACAAAGCTTCCCCAATTAGATAGCTCAAAGTTAGTTGCAATAAATGCCTAAGGAATGTCACAGACCCGACAAGGCTGTGACCTTGAAATGACAGAGATCCCCATCCATTTTAAAATGGCTTTGGGTTTAATTCTGTGAACCACAGCCAATGTTTCCTCTTTTTTAGGAAACAGAAGCCAATTACTGTACTAAGCCGAAGCGACAGAGAGGACCAAGGTTAACTCACAGGGATCCCACCCCCAGCGCCAGCAGGCCAGCGGGGTAAGGAACACCTTGATGGCAGTGATGCCAGGAACAACACGTGGCCACCCCAGCCCACTTCTTTTTTTTTTAAATTTAAAAAAAGTTTTTTTTTTTTACTGTGGTAAAAGTCACATAATGTAAAACATACTATTGTAACCATATTGAACAGTACGGTTCAGTGGCGCTAAGTACAGTCACGTTGTGCAACTCGCACCATGATCCACCTCCCGAATTCTTCACCTTCCTAAACTGAAACTCCGTCCCCATTAAACACTAACTCCCCATCGCCCTCCCCACCTGCCACCTCCCCGGCCCCTGGCATCTACCAGTGCACTTTCTGACTCTACGATTTCACTCTTCTAGGTACCTCGTATAAGTGGAATCAAACAGTATGTGTCTGCACCTAAAGCTTATTGGAATGCATTTCTAAGGTTAACTTAATACATGTCCTGTAAACAGGCTGCACCTTCTGTTTCCCCCTGTGCTATACAGTAGGCCCTCACCAGCCGTCCACTTCACACACAGCAGCGAACAGAGGTCAGTCCCCACTTCCGTCAAACACGCTTTCAGCAGTTTAAAGGAGTTTCCTTCTCCCTCTAGCTTAATAAGGATTTTGTAAAAGGAACATATGTTGAATTTTATCAGTTGCTATTTCAGTATCTACTTAGATGACCAGAGGTTTCTCTCCTTTAATCTGCTGACATTAACTCCTCGGTGGATTTCTTAACAAACTGCAGCCCTGCATTTCTAGGACAAAACCTTGTTTGGTCACAAGAGACTGCATGGCTCATCCTGCTGATGTTTTTGTAGGAGTCCTGCCCATATTTTAAATGCCAGGTTAATCATCTGTTTTCTTCTTTGTGGGCTATCCTCTGGTTCTGACGTCAGGATCGAGCGAGCTTCACAGAAAGAGCTGGGAAGCCGCCATCTTTCCCTAAGCCCTAAAATAATTCAGATGACCTAGGCCTTAACCGTTCCTTGAAGGTTTTACAGAACTTACCCATCAACAGGCTGAATGCCAGGCCTCTTCTGCAGGGGCAGAGGAAGGGCGAGGACCTTTCATTACTTAAAAAAACCCCAAAGCCTTCACTGAGACAATTCACATCCATACAGTTCACCCATTTGAAGTGTACAATTCAATTAATTACTTTTTAATTTCTTCTGTGGTGATTGATGAAAGGGATAGTTAACCAAGAAAATACGAACTTGTAAAATTTACTCAAAAGTGATTGAAAAGGTTTTTAAATATACTGATATGGTTTGACATATTCAGATTTCTTTTAATGCTCTTTTTGAAATCTCTGCATGTATAATGAAGAAGCCCCTCTTATTTCTAATACTTTGCGTTTTCACTCATTTTTCTTCTTGAACAGACTTGACACAGTTTTATCCACTTAATTGGTCTTTTCCAAGAATTAAGCTTTTGCTTTTGTTGAGCAAGAGTACTTTTTGATTGCTGTCATTTCAGGAGCATTTTAGGGGGGAGGAGAGAGAAATGAACACATTCAGCAAACCATGCTGACTCACAACGTGGCAGCCCAGCTCAGTGCATCAGGCAGGTGCACTGAAGACTGGCTTGTCACCACGTCCCCACCAGCGAGCTGCAGTTTTGACATTTGGACGCAATGCAGTTTGGACGCATCCTGACTCATTTCAGTTACCAGCGCTTAAACAGATGTCCGTAAATGCACGCACACCTTTGGGGTTTAGCAGTACAACGGATCTTTCTGCTGTGGGGCCCTGGCTGCCTCTCATACAGCACATTATCGTTCTTACAACATGGGTAAGTGCTGTTCAAATCAAAACACGAAAAATGATTTGCAGAGTAAGGCACTAACAGTATACGATTCCCTGAGAAACTCACGGGCCTGGGTCCTTTCCTCAGGCACGCATCAGGGAGCAGGTCAGTCTTCTCCAACGGGGACTCTAGGACTCTCGGGCTCCAGGGGGAGCGAGTGTAGAAGAAAGCACAGGGCAGATCTAGACCAAACCTGTATGAGAACTGTCATCACCTTCTGTGTGACGCTGAGCAAATTCCTTCATCCCCTTGGCCTGAATCTCTTCGTTCGTAAAATGGGGATAACGCCATCTTTCTTGCAGAGTGATTCTGAGGAATGGGGATAAATAAACTCAAACATTCAATCACAAGTGCGGTCCACTGGGTGGTATGTACGATATTCACGCGGGGAGAAGTCTGACGGTGCAGACACCGAAGCCGTCACTAGCCAAATGGCTGTCGCCGGATGATGCCATTAATGGTGGCTTGATTTTAAATTTACGCTCAGTTGCCTTTTTGGTCCGTTCTAGCGTCATCATCATAGTTACACTTGTAGAGACTGCACTACACAGCAGGTACTCAAGTGACTGTTACATTCAGGTTGCTTAATGCATGTATAATCCTATTAGCTAGGGGCTATTATTGTTTCCTACTTACACTTGAAGAAACTGAAGCTTGGAATAACTTGCCTAAGGTCTCACAGCTATTAAGTAGAAGAAATGGGACTCCAATCTGGGTCTGACTCATGCTCTTAATTACACGACACTAATTATATATGCAACTTAAGGGGGGGACATGCCACATGTGTAAGCATCAAAGCTACAGGAGTCACTGTGAAAAGAGCCAAACAAAGGTAAAAATAAACACGTGAGAATGTGGACGTGGATATTCTTGACGAGGTCTTAATGAAACAACTACACATTCCATAGTATGTGGTCTATAAAATAACAATTTATTGGTAGCAACTTACTGTTAGAAACAAATGATCGAAGTACCACCTAAGATAAAATAAATCAGGTTATTAACAAAGTTCAGAAACCTCAATGATGTGACATAAATTCAGATACATAGGAGACAGCTCAAAGTGGGACAGAAGCAACAAATGAAAAGGTCTAAAAGTGACTAAAATTTGACCAAAAGGTTCCCAAATTAGTTTCCTCCCCCAAATGACTCTCCTTTTAGTATCCGAGTTAAGCCAGACTTCTTTTCCCCTAATATCAGTGCAAGTGCGATCACAGCCACAAAAGAAAGACCTAGAAGACTTTTTCCTCAGGCACCAGATTATGCAAGCAAGTCGTCACGTTTCTATCTGCTGTTACTGCCTCTGAGTCGTTCAGCCGCTGGACACAGTCTATTTTGACCTCACATTTAGGAGGAGAAGGCTCGGTGCATCTGGGAGGTATATGCGGGCCATCTTACAGCTACCTTGTCACTGCTCTTTGATTAGCACGCATAAGCTTGGCAAGTGGATCTCCTCTCACTGCCTTAAGCAGAAATGCCTTATTTCTTTGTAAGAAACAACATTAACCACTGAAGTACACTGAGCCCATGTGCCAGAGTAAAGGGGAAAGCTTCAAAACATACATGTGTTCACGTATGTGACAAATATTTACTGAAACTAGGTCTCAGTCATCATCGTGTCTTTGAGACCTGGCAAACGGTTTTCAGTCCCCATCCTCACAGAGCTTCCACAATGGCAGAGAAACATGAATAAATGCCCTTCACCTTAAGAGTCCCATCAACCATGAGGGACCATGAGATAATATGTGAAGGCCTGTCTGGGGCTTCCAGAAAGTCAGTTTTCCCGAGGAAGTGACATGTAGGCTGAGACCTGAAGAAAACTAGCAGGTGGCCAAGAGGACAGGGAAGAACAGTCCAGGGAGAGGGAACAGCCTGTGCAAAGTCCAGCAGGCACGGAGGAACAAGGCCAGGAGGAGGGGGGTGCGCGGTGAGGTGCGCAGAGGGAAGAGGGGGGCAAGCCGGGCTCCAGCCTAAAGGCCGAGGAACGTCCGGGAAGGCTTTTACGCTTGGAAGTGACACGATCAGATACATGTTTTTAAAAATATCTCTAATTGCAGCATGTAGAGTTGATTGGAGGGGGCCAGAGTAGATGCTGGAGAGACTAGGCTGTTTAATAGTCAATAGAGAGGTGACGATGGCAGAGACAGGTAGGTATTAAGGAGGTGAAAGTGAGAGGACCGACCGCTTGGGTGTGGGAGAGTGAGAGAGCCATAGCTCAACGTCATTCTTGTTAAAAAAAACAAAACAAAAAACCAGGCGAACGTGGTAGCACTTACTGAATCAGGTTGTGGGGGGGGAAAGGGAGGCGCGAGGGAGGCGCAGGACAGACCAGAGAGACGGTGCGATGACTCAGGCAGAGACACCCAATAGGCAACCGCATACTCAGAAGAGAGATCTGGCTGCAGATATCTATTTGGGCATCATCAGTTATTAAAGCATCGTGGTAATTAAACACTGGGCACCAGGCAGGTGGTAACTGAAGCCATGGAAGTGAGGGAGACTGTCTAGGGGAGAGCACAGGAGGAGGAGACAAGTGGCTGCAGGAAGAGCCAGGAGCGAGTCCCACGGCTAAGGTTCAAACGTATGGCCTGTGAATTAGCCCTCACTCCACCCGCTACTACGAAACAAAACAAAACGGAAAAGGAAAAAGGGTAAGAACCATCCAGAAAACAACGAGCGGCCCGGTATGAGGAGCACACCAGGAGTGCTCCGTGGGAGAAGGGGGCAGAGGTCACCTCCGGTGACGTCTACTAACGGCTCAAAATGAGAGGAGGATTAAGCGTCCACTGGAGTTGGCAAAATGGAGCCGCGAGGGACCGACTCAGGGAATTTGGGTGGAGTGGTGGAAATGGGCTGAAGAAGGAATGGGAAGTGAGGAAATGGAAAGAGGGTTTCCAGATAAGGGATTATTTCATGTCGGTTATGAAGACCGGCTCAGAGCCTGGGCTGCAAGTCTAAAGCCTGTGTTTGAAACCTGGTGACCCCACCTTCCCAGATATGTCCCCCGTGGTCACTTATTTAACCTCTCACCATCTTAATCTCCTCCTCTATAAACAGGGATGATAAAAATATTTACCCCTTAAGAGTTGTTCTGAGGATTAGATGAGATAAATGTAAAGGATTTATAACAGTGCCTCAATATACTTAACATACGCCGGTTACTACGATCATAGAAAAAGGACAACAGTTCTTCCAGTTTCTTCAAATAAATTCCAAATGCTTTGTGGTACCAAAATTTTCCCACTTTAAAATTCACAGGTAAAATGTAAAGTCACAGGGGGGGTCCCGGTATAACAACTTTGCAAGGGTTCTGCCCACCCCACGCGGAGCTGTAGGGTGGAAACACGCCGGCCGTGGAGCAGACACCCTGACTCGCTGGCCTGGACTCCTGCCAGCTGCCAGCTGCCTGCTGAGCGCTCACCAAGGAGCAGGCAGAGCCAGTCCCGAGCGGAGCGGGAAGGTCGTGGAGGTCCCTTCATCGTCGTGGAGATGACTCAGCGTGCCCTCGGCTCCTGATGACTCCCCAGTTCCCTGTGAAGCCCGGTGGCAGGTCCCACTTTTGGATCCTCAAACCCTGCTGTGCTCTCCCCTCTTGTTTAAAATAGTCAGGGGTCTTAACGTTGCAGATAACAAAACCTCCGCAGCCTATAAAACAACTACTCTATCTTATCAAATCTAAGATATCATCAAATGTGAAGCCTGACTTTAAAATGTGTACCTAAAGTCTGTTAAAAATGGCAAGCTTTCAAATACGGAGTCAGCCGGAGCAGAAAAGGTTTAGTTGTAAATATTTCATAAAGCTGTAACTATTTTTATAAACAAGAAACAATAAACCTCTTCTCTAAGATAAGTATGCAAGCTCAGTAGGGAAGGAAAGAGTCTGGAAGATAGATTATCAGAGCCTTCTAATACTACGAGATGATCGGCCAGCAACCAAGCTGCGATCACAAGCCTGTCACCACCAGAGGTCAGTACCCCTCACACTACAGTCAATAAGCCAAGTGGACCCAGCTGAGCCTCACTTATCAAAGCTAAGTGATAAGGGGATACTTTAAAAGGTTCCACAAATTCACAGGAAGACATTCTCCCTTAAGTAAGTTAGAGCAGTGTTTCTCAAACTTTTTTTTTTCATTATCCACACCCCCCCAGCCTTTCTATACATTCCCCCCTCAACTGTCCTACCCCCATGAAACTTTAATACCACAGATACACTGTGTATCCATTCAGGGGCCCTTTGGAGAGCCAGAAACCACTGTAATAGCTAAGATTTTTTGTCCCCCAACAAGAACCAATCTTTGCTCACTTCAGGGCAATAGCCTCCAGTTGAGAATGAACAAGTTAGAGTGAATGCACATTTCTGGTTTATTGTAGAGCGGTTGCTGGTTGCTTTAGGTCATATTTTCAAGCTGGAAGGAAAAGTGCAAGTTCACCAATGCTGGGCTTTGTTCTACCGACAAAACCCACAATGACAACAAGAAAACAAGCAAGCAATGCCCCAAGAGACAAGGATTGTTCAAGAATACAGCTACCTCATTACAGAACTGGGCCTACGATTCCAAGGTCCTTGACTGAAAAATAATGCTCTCCCCTCGCCTGTACTTCTTACCCCCACTTCTTCCCTATTTTTGACCGTGCAGACTAGCCTGACCAGTCTTGCTAGGAAAATGAGTTTGCAGGCAACTTCTGAAAAGCTTATCCTTTGGGAAATGCCTTGCAGGTGAGGAAGGAACAGCTCGGACAGAAAGGACCGCCTGGACTGAAGGAAGCAGGCAGGTGGTGAGGGGAGAGGGGACAGGTGACTGGGAAGAAGTGGGATGGACCAACCAGAGTGACTTGCTGAAAGCCCGGAGAAACTGGAGAGTCTGCGACAGCTGGAATGACAAGGAGGCCGCGATAACACAGGTAGCTCCCGGGGGCCGTAAAGTTCTCGATGTAGTGCCGGAATTACAGATTCATTAATCATGAATAAATTTCTGAATACTCATCTACTTGAGAAAGCACCCACTGGCTGCGTTTAGGTGCTTACCAAGGTGCTGGGCCCTGTGGTTAAATAAGTTCAAGATGGTTAATCTTGACAAAAACAAACAGGTGTGGCTGACATAATTAAACACTTGAAACGCAAACACATAAAGTGACTGCTATGGGCCAGGCACCGCTCGCATCACTTTGCAGATACCGAATCATTTCATCGTCCCATCGTGCCCATGAAGGAAACACAAACACTGAATGTAGTCACTGAGATACCCAAACACCGCTCAGCGCCTACGACGTGCCACCGCATCACCTGCCGGGAAGAGCAAGCGGGATTATGGAGAAGTGCAGAAGGGCTTTAGGGAGCGGCCTCAGAGAGCGCGAGACTTGGGCTGAGCCGTGCTGTAGTACGGCTGGCAGGTGGAAAAAGGGAGCAAGAGAAGGTCTCACCCTCCAAAGGATGTAAACCCTCAGGCACCGAGACCATGAAGGGTCACAGAACAGGGGCCTGGCTAACGCTGCCTGTGGGCCAAATCTGGCCTCTTTCTGTAAATAAAGTTTGACTGGAATGCAGCCCTGCCACTTGGACCGCGTTGCTGCTTTGCTGCTGCACGGGCAGGCTGAGCGGCCTTGACGGGGACAGAGCCCGAGACCATGTGGCCCTCTGCAGAAAGCGTTTGCCCGCGCCTGTCCTTCAGCCTTATCATTCAGAGCAGGGTCTGTGAAGCAGTAGCAGCACTTGTGAGCTCAGCAGAAATGCAGACTCCCAGGTCCCACCCCAGACCCACAGAATGAGAATCCGCCTTTTAAAAAGCTCTCTGGCGGGGCTCATGCACAGAGAGCTCTCCGATCATCGGTGTGTACGGCCGGGATGGGGCGGCGAGGCTGCAGATGAAGAGACGTCTGCATGTATTCCATATACAGACCCAGGTAAGTGGTAAAGATTTTCCCGTAAAGGAGTGGTGCTGTCAATTCACGCTCTGGAAAGGTCCCTCTGTCAGGGTGCAATGGTAGGAAGAGGTGGGTGGGCACACGGTGTCGGAACCCAGGCAAAAGAGGACCTGGACAACACATGGGAGACAGAGGCACAATTTCTTCTTTCTTCCCAGAAGCAAATAACGTTTTACGAGATTACGCCAACTTCACTAATGCCTTTCTGACGAACAGAGTATCTGTTAGAATTTATTAGGAAATAGGAAAAGACTTGGTAACAAAAATATTAGCAATCACGCGTTCCCATGTATACCAAATGCATCCCCATCTAAGGAAAGCGTCCAGATTGCAATGCACAAATGATGACACCAAGTGAATAAGAAGGAAGCTGGAAGATTAAATGAGGACCTATTCAACAGCTATGTATCAGTATTATGTAGGCTGCTAACACATCAGCTCACAGGATACTATTTAAAGGTGTAATGTCCTACTCTTAGGACTTATTGTTCCCCCGAATAAATGTAAGATTCTGCCTGATATTCAGTTTTTCCGTATTTTGGATGAATAAGCAATCTAAAGTTCGAAAGAAACAAAGCAGCGCTTTAGACAACCACGCCAACACTACCCCTTCCAGCTTGGCTAACAGCTTCCAAGCAACTGCTTTTTAACATTTTGCCTCCTTAAGAATCTAGAAAAATTTGACGGGGTTATTTGTGTGATTCAGTATGCTTTAAAGTAATGACAGCAATATAGATAAAAACAGATGGGTGAAAATGGGAAATTCCTTTTCTTAGATGCTTAGGTTTAGTATTTTATAATCATTCCCTTGGCAGAAACAATGCAAAAGAAATAAGGCATAGAAATATTTCTCAAATATCTGCTTTGAGAAATGCAACATAATTAAATTAATAAATCTCAAGTAAGGAGAAAACATCAAACCTGTACTGAGAAAAATCTCTATGGACGATTCATTAATAAAAAGCTTAAAAAGTCCATGAGTTCAGTACAATGGTAAATGGCACTTAAACAGTAACAGTAACTAACATTTACTAAGTGCTTACTGTGGATTTACATTGTACTAAGTATCATTACATGGATTATCTCATTTAATCCTCAAAACACCCCGATATTAACTCCACCTTATGAACGGGAAAACTAAGGCACAGGGAGGTTAAGTAACTTGTCCAAGGTCACACAGCTTAATAAGAAGTTAAGATACGGTCTGAAGCTAGGCTTATGCTCTAAACCATAACTATGGCACCTCTCCAATAGCATCTGCTCTCTACTTTCCTTTGCCCCCACGTGAATCTGCAAAATGATTAAATGCAATGGACCCTCATTGTTACTGAAATCTGGGACAAAGAAAACTCAATGATTTAGATATTCAAAGTCTTAACGAAAGGGGGGCACACCATACTGCCCTGTGGACAGTGCCCCAAGTTTGACCTGCAATATAATAAAATCACGGAATAATGAGGTGGATTCGATTGAACACACTGGATTATTTTTCAGTAGGACAGTAGGACAGAATGCAAATTAAGCCCTAGTAAAATTCTGAAATGTATCATGTAACTGCTTGTTAATAATAAATATGGCGGCAGACTTTTAATGGTAACTACTATGAACACGTTATCTTCTGGCTAACATGTCTGTGAAATGTGGGAACTCTAAAACATAAAATAAACGTAGGCACTGGCCTGATACTGTCGGCTTAACGTTCTCATATTGGTTGTGCATGCTTACTTAAGTAATTACCTGACTGCAAATAAACGGAAGTATTAAAGTAAAGTTGGCAGAAGGCACAGCATCCACATGGCACATGCTTTGTTCCAGGAGCTTCATTCCATCAATACTCTTGGAAAAAAGAGAAGTCACTAAACGAATAACGGAAAAACACAAGATAGTGTGGAGGTCTTTTAAATTCCTCAAACTGTCAAGCATCTTATACAAAGTTCTTTTTAGACTTTGAACTCATCATATCTCATTTTAAATACTAATTCTGCCAAAGGACAAGCTCATTCCCTTCAAATTTTAACAGTTTCAAAATAAGATCCAGGTAAAAGCTCATCAAAACCCACGTTAAATATTCATTTTGCCAAAGAACAAACTCATCCCCCTACATTTCAACAGCTTCAAAATAAGATCCAGGTAAGAAGACGAAAACGAGGCAGGAAAAGGAAAAAAACCGAGTGAGCGAAGAGAAGACAGGAACGATGGAATGACAGGATCACCTGAACTCAAAACCAATTCGCTAAGCCGCCACCGCTTTTCCTATTGAACTTTCCCTATCAAGACAAGAAGACACACCCTGCTGGTGGTATTTTCACAAGTACAGATAAGGGAACCAGTGTGTTATTTAAAGGTATGGACCACAGGCATAATCTGGGGGTTACCCCTACATGTATGGTGGCATTACAAACAACTACCACTGCACGTCACCTCGCTCTCATTCCAGTTCGGCTTTTAAGGACAAAAGGACCGACCATCCGTGTGGATGGCCGGTTTGCGGGCTCCCCTCAGAACCCAGCGAGATTTCGCCACCGAAAGGCACCCGCGGCCACTGCAGACACGCTCTGCCGGCTCCGCGTTTCCACCGCCAGCCCCCGCAGGGCGCGCCGCCCGAAGCCGGACGGGCGGTGGGCGGCTGGGTGCCGCGGCCTCCGGGGCGTGAACCCCGTCTGTCCCCGCGCCCCGGCCCCTCCGGGCCCCCGGCGTAGACACGGAAGCGCGTTCCAGCGGGGGGCACTCACCTTCTTCTTCCAACTCGAATTTCTCCAGCATGCCGGCTTCCGCGGGTCCCGGGGCCGCCGCCAGCGCCGCCTGAGGAGGAGGAGGACAGGGATCAGCATGCGCTCGGCCGCGCTCGTCCCCGGCCGCGCGGGCGGGGGCGCGGGGACGCGGGGGGGTGGCGCGCGGGGGCGGAGGGCGGGGGTGCCGGGGATACAGGGGCGCGGCGGAGGCCGCGGGGGGCCGGAGGGCCGAGGGGCGGGGGTGCGAACGCGGGGG
>NC_041218.1:5815080-5819568 GCF_002837175.3 Physeter macrocephalus | reverse complement strand
GGGAGGCGCAGGGAGGGGGGCGGGGAGCGTGTGGGGGTTGGGTGGGGTGGGGTGGGAGTGGGGGTGGGGGCACGGAGGCGGTCTCTGCGGCTCCGCGGAGCGCTCCGGCCTAGCTCCGCGCCGGGTCGCTGGGAGGAGGGGCCTCCCGGGCGGCTGGCGGGGCTGGGGGCGGTGCGGCGCGGCCCGACCCGCCCGCACGGCACAGAACGGGCCGCGCGGCCCTGCCTCCGGCCCACCCCCGCCCCAGGCCGCAGGTGGCGCGGGCCGCGGCCTAACCTGCCGCCCCTCCCCGAGTGGAACGGCCCGCTCCCGGCCTCCCCCCGGCGCCTCGCGCGTTGGTATGGACCGGCGAGATGGAACCGTGGGACTAGGACCCCGAGGAGCCAGGGGCTGGCTCGCTCGAGGGTTGCCGGGGCGCCCCCCTCTGGCCGCATCCCTTCTTCCCGCCAGGGCCGCCGACCGGCCATTAGCAGGGGCCCGTTGTCTCATCCTTGCCTCGTCCTCCCATCCCACCGCTCACATCCGCTCACCTTCACCCGCCACCCACGGCAGCGCGTCCCTGCAGGTTTAACCTGCGCAGGTGTGGTCTCGGCCAGCCCGGGGGTGGGGCACGAGGGGAGCGCTGCCAGGTGGGGGTGGGGTGGGCGGGGCGACGTGCCAGGGAGAGGGGAATGGAGGCTGCAGGACCCCAGGGGGAGATGACCCCAAAGGCGGGGGGCGGGGTGGAGGGCAGTGGATGAGGGAGTGATTGCTTGCTTTTCTTTCTAAAGTTTAGACTAAATTGCCCATCCCTTTCCCCTAATAAAATTTTTTTTCTGTGGAATATACGTACTGTAGATGCACTGTGTCGCTATCAGTTTTTACCCAGCCATGGAACTCTTTACTGTGCTTCCTCTCTTCATAGCCCATTCTCTTCTTTGGGGAGCCACTGTCAAAAGCACATACAAATCTAAATCTGGCCCTGGCCACTCCTGTCACCCTGGATCTGGGTATCTGAGACTCTCCAATCGCCAACTCAGGTTGGCAGGCAGCGAGGCTGGCAGCCGAGAGCTTCCTGGAAGAGCAGGGTAACCAGAGAGGGGACAGGCACCCCATTCCGTGAGGCTCTCCTGTGTTACGGGCAATGACTGCCCCAGGTGCAGGGGGCCCTTAGCTCACTGCAGAGTGCAAGGGCTCTGATAAAGAGATTAGCTCCCCAGCGCTGATTAAGGCTGTGAAGTCCCACCCCCACCAAAGGAACTTGGTTCTGTCACTCTTGCAAGCCTAGCCTGGAGGAGGAAGTACTTAAATTTCCTTTATGCTTTCTTTTTTGCTCTGTCATCTCAGTTGGGCCAATACCCAAGTCTTTTTTTTTTGGTCACGCCACGTGTCATGAGGGATCTTAGTTTCCCAACCAGGGGTCAAGCCCATGCCCCCTACATTGGGAGCATGCAGTCTTAACCAATGGGTCACCAGGGAAGTCCTGCCAATCCCTAAGTCTTCATCTTTGCCTTTAAAAATGTGGGGGGAGGAAAAGAAGACAGAACTAATTTTGTAAGACGGTGGTAAAATCCCTCAGCTGTGTCATGCTTAACAGCAAAAGACTGAATGCTTTCTCTCTTAAGTTCAGGAACAAGGCAAGGATGTGTGCTTTCACACTGTTCTTAATCAACATAGTACTAGAAGTTCTAGCCACTGCAATAAGGCAAGAAAAAAATAAATTAAAGGCATACAAATTGCAAAGGAAGAAATAAAACCATCCCTATTTGCAGATGACATGGTTGTCTTCATAGAAAGTCCCAAGGAATCTACTAGATAAACAAACAAATCCCAAAACACCAAAACTAGAACTAATGAGTGCAGCAAGGTTACAGGATACAAGACCAACACACAAAAATCAATCACATTTGTGCTAACAATGTTCATGCTAACAATGAACATGTGGAAACTGATATTAAAAACAATATTATTTATGATGACCACACAGAAAATTAAGTACTTAGGTATTCACTTAATGAATGTACATGTATGTACATTCATTAATGAATGTAATGAACATGTACAGGGCTTCCCTGGTGGCGCAGTGGTTAAGAATCCACCTGCCAATGCAGGGGACACGGGTTCGAGCCCTGGTCCGGGAAGATCCCACATGCTGCGGAGCAACTAAGCCCATGTGCCACAGCTACTGAGCCTGCGCTCTAGAGCCCACGAGCCACAACTACTGAGCCCGCGTGCCTCAACTGCTGAGGCCCGTGCTCCTGGAGCCCGTGCTCCACAACAGGAGAAGCCGCCGCAATGACAAGCCCGCGCACCGCAGCGAAGAGTAGCCCCTGCTCGCCGCAACTAGAGAAAGCCTGCGTGCAGCCACAAAGACCCAATGCAGCCAAAAATAAATAGATAAAACGAAAACTCAATAGTAGAAAAAGAAAACAATCCAATCAGAACATGGGCAAAAGATATGGAGACATTTCACCGAAAAAGATAGACAGGTGGTAAAATAAGCACATGAAAATATGTCCAACGTCATTAGCCATTAGGGAAACGCAAATCAAAACCACAATAAGCTATCACTACACCCCTATTAGAACGGCCAAAATAAAAATAGTGGCCACACCAAATGCCAGTGAGGATGCAGAGAAACAGAATCATTTGTGCATTGCTGTGGGGATGCAAAATCATACCACCACCCTGGGAAACAATTCTGCAGTTTCTTATGAAACTAGGTTCCCAACTGCCATATGACACATCAATGCCACTCTTGGGCATTTACCCCAGGGAAAACGAAACACGTTCACACAAAAACCTATGTATGGGGGCGGGGGGAGACCTTCAACATGGTGGAGGAATAAGAAAGACATGGAGATCACCTTCCTCCCCACAAATACATCAAAATTACATCTACATGTGGAACAACTCCTAAAGAACACATACTGAATGCTGGCAGAAGACCTCAGACTTCCCAAAAGGCAAGAAACACCCCACATACCTGGCCGTGTGGCTGGCATGGTCTTGGTACTCCAGCTGGGTGTCAGGCCTGAGCCTCTGAGGTGGGAGAGCCGAGTTTAGGACGTTGGTCCACCAGAGACCTCCCGGCCCCACGTAATATCAATCGGTGAGAGCTATCCCAGAGATCTATGTCTCAACGCTAAGACCCAGGTCCACTCAACGACCAGCAAGCTCCAGTGCTGGACACCCCATGCCAAGCAACTAGCAAGACTGGAACACAACCCCACCCATTAGCAGAGAGAGGCTGCCTAAAATCATAATAAGTTCACAGACGCCCGAAAACACACCAGCAGATGCGGTCCTGCCCATCAGAAAGACAAGATCCAGCCTCATCCACCAGACCCCTCCACCAGGAAGCCTACACAACCCACTGACCAACCCTACCCACTGGGGAAAGACACCAAAACCAACAGGAACTACGAACCTGCAGCCTGCAAAAAGGAGACCCCAAACACAGTAAGTTAAGCAAAATGAGAAGACAGAGAAATACACAGCAGATGAAGGAGCAAGGTAAAAACCCACCAGACCAAGCAAATGAAAAGGAAATAGGCAGTCTACCTGAAATGGAATTCAGAGTAATGATAGTAAAGATGATCCAAAATCTTGGAAACAGAATGGAGAAAATACAAGAAACATTTAACAAGGACCTAGAAGAACTAAAGAGCAAACTAACAATGATGAACAACACAATAAATGAAATTAAAAATTCTCTAGAAGGAATCAAAATCCAAATCAGAAAAGAAGAAGTAAAACTGTCACTGTTTGCAGATGACATGATACTGTACATAGAGAATCCTAAAGATGATACCAGAAAACTACCAGAGCTAATCGATGAATCTGGTAATGTATCACGATACAAAATTAATGCACAGAAATCTCTTGCATTCCTATACACTAATGATGAAAAATCTGAAAGAGAAATTAAGGAAACACTCCCCTTTACCCAAAGCAATCTACAGATTCAATGCAGTCCCTATCAAACTACCAATGGCATTTTTCACAGAACTTGAACAAAAAATTTCACAATTTGTATGGAAACACAAAAGACCCTCAAGAGACAAAGCAATCTTGAGAAAGACAAACGGAGCTGGGGGAATCAGGCTCCCTGACTTCAGACTATACTACAAAGCTACAGTAATCAAGACAGTATGGTACTGGCACCAAAACAGAAATATAGATCAATGGACCAGGATAGAAAGCCCAGAGATAAACCCGCACAGATATGGTCACCTTATCTTTGGTAAAGGAGGCAAGAATATACAATGGAGGAAAGACAGCCTCTTCAGTAAGTGGTGCTGGGAAAACTGGACAGCTACATGTAAAAGAATGAAATTAGAACACTTCCTAACACCATACACAAAAATAAACTCAAAATGGATTAAAGACCTAAATGTAAGGCCAGACACTATCAAACTCTTAGAGGAAAACACAGGCAGAACACTCTATGACATAAATCACAGCAAGATCCTTTTTGACCCACCTCCTAGAGAAAGGGAAATAAAA
>NC_041218.1:5771997-5814429 GCF_002837175.3 Physeter macrocephalus | reverse complement strand
CCCACCTCCTAGAGAAATGGAAATAAAAACAAAAATAAACAAATGGGGCCTAATAAAACTTAAAAGCTTTTGTGCAGCAAAGGAAACCATAAACAAGATGAAAAGACAACCCTCAGAATGGGAGAAAATATTTGCAAATGAAGCAACTGACAAAGGATTAATCTCCAAAATATACAAGCAGCTCATGCAGCTCAATATAAAAAACACAAACAGGACTTCCCTGGTGGCGCAGTGGTTGGGAATCCTCCTGCCAGTGTGGGGGACACGGGTTCAAGCTGTGGTCTGGGAAGATACCACACACTGCGGGGCGGCTGGGCCCATGCGCCACAACTACTGAGCCTGCGCTGTGGAGCCCACGAGCCACAACGACTGAGCCCACGTGCCACAACTACTGAAGCCTGTGTGCCTAGAGCCTGTGCTCTGCAACAAGAGAAGCCACCGCAGTGAGAAGCCAGTGCACCGTAATGAAGAGAAGCTCCCGCTCACCGCAACTAGAGAAAGCCCACGTGCAGCAACAAAGACCCAATGCAGCCAAAGATAAATAAATAAATTTAAAACAAACAAACAAACGAACAAACCAATCCCCAAATGGGCATAAGACCTAAATAGACATTTCTCCAAAGAAGATATACAGATGCCAACAAACACGTGAAAGGATGCTCAGCATCACTAATTATTAGAGAAATGCACATCAAAACTACAATGAGGTATCACCTCACGCCAGTTAGAATGCCATAGCACAGGGAGATCAGCTCGGTGCTTGTGTCCACCTAGAGGGGTGGGATAGGGAGGGTGGGAGGGAGGCACAAGAGGTAGGGGATATGGGGATATATGTATACGTACAGCTGATTCACTTTGTTATAGCAGAAACTAACACACCATTGTAAAGCAATTATACTCCAATAAAGATGTTAAAAACAAAACCAAAACCAAAAAGCTAAACCAAAACCAAACATGTTCACATCAGCTTCATTTGCAACAGCCAAAACTGGAAATAACAGATGTCATTCAACAAACAATGTTACGTCTATACTGTGGAATACTGCTCAGCAGTAAAAAGCAATGAGCTATGGAAACATACAACCAGGTGCATGAATGTCCGGGGAAGTATATGCTGAGTGAAAAGAGCCAAGCCCTAAAGGTTGTATACTGTATGATTCCATTTGTATCACATTCTTGGAATGAAAAAAATTATAGAAGTGGAGAACAGATTAGTGGATGCTAGGGGTCAGGGATGCGGGTGGGGGAACAGAGGTACCTGTGGCTATAAAAGGGCAACATGAGGGACCCTTGTGGTGATGAATCTGCTCTGTATCTTGACTGTTTCAGAGTCAATACTCTGCTTGTGTTATCATACTATATTTTCCCCCATGAGTCGAGCCAAGCTGATTTAATTCTGTGGAGGAAATGACAACTGGGGCTCATTTAGAAAAATAATCTTTCTTGAGATACAAGTCACATAACATAAAATATGATTTTCAGTATACACACAGGGTTGTGCAACCATCTGTGTTTACAGCATTTTCATTATCCCAAAGCCAAGCCCTGTACCCATTACCAGTCACTGCCTATTACTCCCTTAACACCCATACCCACTCCTAGGCAACCACTAATCTATTTTCTGTCTCTATAGATTTGCCTCTTCTGGACATTTCATATAAATGGAATCATAGAGTATGTGGTCTTTTGTCTCTGGCTTCTCTCACTCAACATAATGTATTCAAGGTTCATCCACGTTGTAACATTTATCGGCACTTAATTTCTTTTTATTGCCGAAAAACATTCCATTGTATGGATATACCACATTTTATTTATCCATTTATCAGTTGATGGCTGGCTGGGTAATTTTCACTTTTGGGCTGTTGTGAATATGAATATTGCTGCCATAAGCATTCATGTACAAGGGTTTGTGTGGAAGTATGTTTTCATTTCTGTTAGGTATAGATCCGGGAATGGAATTCCTGGGTCATATGGAAACTCTATATTTAACATTTTGAGAAACTGCCGAACTGTTTTCCACAGTGACTGCACCTTTTTACATTTTCACCAGTAATGTACGAAGGTTCCAACTTCTCCTGTACTGTAGTTTTGCAAGACGTTACCATTGAGGGAACTAGGTGAAGGGCACGCGGGATTGCTGTATTATCTCTAAAAACTTCATGTGAACCCACAATGATCTCGAAATAAAAATCTAATTTCACTGTAATGCTGATGAGTTGTTTCTTGGGAGGCAGAAATGGGCAGCCAGCGGGAGTATGTATTTCTGGAGGCTGTGAACTCCGCAAAAGTGGTCCTCAGACCAAAATGTCCTGTACCTATTACTGTCCACGTTGGTGGAGAATAGAAATGGAAACAAATTAACGTGAGTCTCTTAATTTTACTTCACTTGATGATGGGTGTACAGAAGTAGACGAAAATAAAAACGTCTCTATATAATACGCTAGTGAGGCTGAATTTATTTCCACGGGTTGTTTTCACTTTGTAAGACATCGCATGCTCTCCTCCTTAGAAAGGAGCGTAGTCATAGGACACCAGAAAGAGGCAGATGACATTGTTCTATGACACACGAAGTCAATTCCAGGGACCTAAAGCCCTGCGAAGCTTTTCAGACATGCACAGAAATGTCGACAGGCTGAAATGAGCGATGGACTGGTTTGTACAAATAATTTGAAGCTGGTGGCCATCGGTTGCCTTTTCACGGTGATGTTTTCTTAAAGTCTCAACAGACTTACACGCCAGACTTAATTTTAGCTATTTCAGGCAGGCAGGGAAGCCAGGAGAGGAGGAGAGCAGAGAGGAAGGGCTCGGGCCATGTTCTGCATGCAGAGAGAAGGGGCTTGCACTGCGATGCTACCTCATCTCTCTCGAGAACTAAACTGGCATATCATGGTAGAGAGGTGCCAGGTTGTCCTTGCTGGACCTTGTGCAGATTCGTGGTATTTCTACCTGTATACCATCCACTTCTGCAGCCAGTCTGGGGTTACCGGACTCCAGGGTGATGGGAGGGAGCAGAGTTGAACTTTACTGAAAGAATGCCTAAAATACATGGAGCCATTACAAGGGTGACTTTTTGGTTGGTGAAAAATACTAAATTATTAAGGACTGTCTTACATAATCGTGCCCAGTGTTTTGAATGACTATCAGAAGGGGAAACATCAGCCTGAAAGCTTAATCATAAAACGACTGCCAAAAAAGCTTTCCTTTACGCAATAAGGTCGGATATGAGTTCACTTTGCCTTTTTGTTTGTTTGTTTTTTTCAATCTTAAATAGCCACTGCAAGAAATCAGTCAACCTTAAATACTGGATAAGGAGCTCCTGAATAATTTAGAAGCATCGATGTTTCCCCCTGCTGTCTTCTGTGAGCTCTGGTTCCAGGCAAAGACGTCCTCTGTGTGGTAGCAAAGGTGGGACGGGAAACTCCACCTGTGCGGGCAGAGGTGCGTGCACCCCGTTCTACCTCTAGCTCTGCTCTCTCTAGCCAGCCTTCACCCCCATGCCTGTGCTGATGGCCTTCAAGCCTCAGCCACAAGCTCAGAGCTCTCCTGAGCTCCCGACTGCTTCCTGGTCATCTCCGTCTGAATTTTCTATGGGCAATTCAAACTCATCCATCGCAAATGGTCCCTGGGTCCTCTTGGTTTATCTCAGTGTCCTTGGACACTGCCCAAGGTGTCTCTGTCTCCACCATACTCCTCAGCTAGGCTTGTTGTTGGAACAGCTCCAGTTTCTCCTGTCTTGCCCTTTTCTAGTCCATTCCCTACCCTGGAGCCAGAGCTCCTTTTATACACAGACTTGTTCCTGTTACTCTGTTTAGAACCATCCAGTGACTCTCAGGAAACTTTAGGAATGTCGTGCAAACTCTTCAGTCCCGAGCAGGACCTGATCATTTTATTTCTTCACCTTGGCTTGCTAACCCCCCCTGCATCCCCTACACGGGAGCCCTGATGCTTTGTTCCTGGAATATACTCTGATCACGGCACTAAGAGGTTGACTATTCTGGCCTCCCTTCCTACTTCTGTCACTTGGCTAGTTCCTACTCACTCCTTTAAGATTGAGTCTTTAAGATGAGAAGAACTTTCTAGTCATGTTAAGAACTAGTCCAGGAAAAAAAATAAAAGATGCTAAAACTAGATACTTTCATCTGAGTGGAGAAGCCTGGCCAATAATCATTAATGTATTGAAAAAAATCACAGAATTCCCTGATGGTCCAGTGGTTAGGACTTGGCACATTCACTGCCGGGGCGTGGGTTTGATCCTGATGGGGGAACTAAGATCCCGCAAGCCGAGCAGCGTGGCCAAAAAAAAGAAACAAAGAAAAATCAGCCCTCATACTCATCAGAGGTTTTATCATTTGTTTCTATTTTTCCCTGGGATCTTAATTTAAGAAAATTTCCATTAAGAATTTTTATTTGAAAAGATGTGATCTAAAATAAATTCAAGGTTTGCCTATTAAAAAAAAAAAAAAAAAAAGAATGAGTCTTAAAAAGAAGGCTCAGTCTTCACCAGGCAGCCTTTCCTGCTTCTTGACCTCTTCTCACAACTTAGCTGGTTAATTGCTTCTCTGAACCCACAGGCTTCTCTAAGGCAGTTAACATGAAATTGGGATTTACTCTTCTGTCTCCCCTAAATGCCATAAACTCTTTGAAGTGGCAGAATGACCCTGTCTGACCATCTTTGCATTGTCTGTGCCTGACACATAGTAGGCATTGCAAAAATAGTTGAGTGAAATGAATTGTTTGTTATTAGGAAGCCAGTTAAAAACATGGTGGGTAAGCAGATGATTTTAACAGCATAAATGGGTTCAGAGATGATTTCATTCCATTTACTCCTGCTTTTCCTGGACCTCATTTCTATTTAGAAATAATTATACCCACATTCCCTTGAGCGTTGGAGCTGGTATTTTGAAGAAAAAAGAAGGTGACCGTGCTCTTTCAGACTCTCTCTGAGGACTACAGGCTGTGGATGGCACTTTGCATCCTGGTTTGGATATTGGCGGAGAGCTTTACCAGCTCTTGCTGTCACCCTACAATTTTACTTTCTGTTAAGTGAGAACAATGGGTCTTTTAAAGTGGTGTTGAAATTTGATAAAAACTCAAAAATATAAGCTATTTAACACCACAACCCTTAATTCTTCTTAATGATCGATTTTAATCATTATATTTGGGGGAAAGGTTTTGTTCATTTTGATAGTTTTCTAAATAACAATTTCAGATAGTATAAAATAAAGCTGGTTCCTTCCTAACATTTATTTATGATTTCCTTTAAAGAGCATTTATTCCACAGGATCTCTTCAGAGAGTATGGCAACCAATTCAACCAATTCAGTGAGTCAGCTGAACTGTTTCAAAGGAGGAGCTCCTGTTTCAGAGGAGGTATTATTAAATAAGAGATGAAGAAAATGGACTAAACCAAAAAAAAATTCTTTTTGTCTGGCTTCTGTTAAATTGTCTTCTAAGTTCCAAAAAGTAGACAATGTTAAGGTTTTGAAGATAGTCATTCAGCAAATATTTACTATCTGCTATGTGCCAGGAACCACAGAAGGTGAGTCATTTAAATATCTGGTGTGATTAGAAATTCACATCAAAGATATGAAGTAGGAACCCTAAACACACATAGCATTTATTTGTTACTCTTCAAATCCTGGTTCTGTGGAGCTCCTTAGTCAGGGTCTAGAATATGTATGTCTCTTTGCCTTTCACAAATAAATCCAAATTAGTTTTTTTTTTTTTTTTTTTAAGAAGATGTTGGGGGTAGGAGTTTATTAATTAATTAATTTATTTTTGCTGTGTTGGGTCTTCGTTTCTGTGTGAGGGCTTTCTCTAGTTGTGGCAAGCGGGGGCCACTCTTCATTGCAGTGCGCGGCCTCTCACTATCATGGCCTCTCTTGCTGCGGAGCGCAGGCTCAGTAATTGTGGCTCACGGGCCCAGCCGCTCCACGGCATGTGGGATCTTCCCAGACCAGGGCTCGAACCCGTGTCCCCTTCATTAGCAGGCAGATTCTCAACCACTGCGCCACCAGGGAAGCCCCCAACCAAATTAGTTTTTAGTTTTTGCTAATTGAAATCTTTGATTATCAGGTTTGCGTTTAACACGACCTACTGGGGAGCTAAATACATTTCATTACGTTGACAACTCTTATTATCCCATAATACTGTGCAAATTAAAAAAATAAATATTGCTCAGCCAGTTCAATTAACCTTTCAATTCTTACTGCATCAAGCCATAAACTTTGAAATTTGTATTTCAGAAGAAATAGAAATTTGTATTTCTATTATAAAGCAACCTCCAAAATGATATAAAGTCTTTCTTTCTTTCTTTACTGTTCTCTGCTTTCTCCCCTATAACTGGCCTACTCATTAACCCTTCCCAGAACAGACTACTGTTAATAGTTTTTTCAGCCCTTTTTATCCCTTCATTTATGGAAACTCTGGCCAGAAACTGGTGAAAAGTTACAGAAATGACTGAGACAGACTGCTTCCATTTTCGTTCCATTGTGGTCTACGTAGAGCGATCCAAAGGAAGTGCAATAGAGTCAAGGTGAAATTAAAGGGACCTGTTAATGCTTCTGCTGCACCTTCTGCACTTGGCCCTGGGGAATTCTGTGATCTTTATTCACTCTCTCTGGTGCTATGTAGCTAACAGGATGGATGAGGCTGAAGTGGGGACATAATGCGAACTAAATGCAGGTGTAGAACCTCAACATGTCAACCTTTGGAGAAAGATTTTTTGTGTCACGATTTTATTGTGATATAATTACCTACGATAAACTCTATCCACTTCAACTGTACAATTTTATGTGTCAACTTGAAACGACTACTATGATCAAGATACAACACATTTTTATTATCCCCCCAAAAGCTTCCTTGCGCTCCTTTGGGGTTCATTCATACTTCCATCCAAAGTCTCAGGAAACCAGTCATTTACTTTTTGTTACTATAGATAGTTTCTAGAATTTTATATACATGGAATCATACGGGATATACTCTTTTGCACCTGGATTATTTCACTTAGTGTAATGATTCTGAGATGCATTCACATTGTTCGGTGTATCAGTAGTTTGTTCATTTTTATTGCTGGGTAGTATTCCATTGTATGGATGTGCCATATTTTGTCTCACCATTCACCTGTTTGATGGATATTTGGGAAGTTTCTAATTTTTGACCATTGTGAATAAAACTGCTATAAATATACACAGTCAAGTCTTTGTGTGGACACATTTTCATGTCTCTTAGATAAACAGCGAAGAGTAGAATGACTGGGTCATACGGTTAACTTTTTAAAGAATTTTTTATTTTTAGCTATTCTAGTGGGTATATAATGGTTTCTCACATTGTGGTTTTAATTTGCATTTCCTTGAGGACTAATTATATCTTTTTATGTGTTTATTGGCCATTCATAGATCTTCTTTTGTGAAGTGACTATACAAATCTTTTGCCCATTTTTTTGACTGGATTTTTTGGTCCATATTGGGTTGTATGATTGTGGCAGACTTTTTTTTTCATAGTACCTCTATTTAATTATATTATGACCGTTAATGCAATATCTGCCTCAATAATTTCAGTCAGATAATAAAAAAATGTCATAATGACAGTTTAAAGCTGGTTCAATCATGATTTTACAAGCTTATTAAGAGTGAAAATAGATGACTATTAAAAATAGCTAAAAAGGGGCTTCCCTGGTGGCACAGTGGTTGAGAGTCCGCTTGCCGATGCAGGGGACGTGGGTTCGTGCCCTGGTCCGGGAAGATCCCACATGCCGCGGAGCGGCTAGGCCCGTGAGCCATGGCCGCTGAGCCTGCGCGTCCGGAGCCTGTGCTCCACAACGGGGGAGAGGCCGCAACGGTGAGAGGCCCTCGTACCGCAAAAAAAAAAAAAAAAAAAAAAAAAAAAAGCTAAAAATATAACATGTGTTATAGTGCTTAATGTTTCTGTAACTGTTGCAAAGACCCTGGTACTTCTTCCCCGTGAATGTAAGCTGGACCTAGTGACTTGTTTCTAATAGACAAAACACAGCAAAGGTGATGGGCAATCACTTCCATGATTAGGCTACATAAGACTGTGGCTTCTCTCATACTAGCAGACTCTCTCCCTTGCTGGCTTTGATGAAGCAATCTACCATGTTGGAGAGGCCATTTGGCAAGGAACTGAGGCCCTCAGTCCAACAGTCTGCCATCAACCACATGATCTTGGAAATGGATCCCTCCCCACTCAGGCCTTCAGATGACATCCCAGCCCTGGCTGATGTCTTGACTGCAGTTTCATAAAAGACCCTGAGGCAGGAGACCCAACTAAGCTGTGCCTGGACGTCTGACCCACAGAGATTGTGAGACCATAAATACATGCTTTAAGCTGCTAAGTTTGTGGTAATTTGTTACACAGCAATAGATAATACAATGAGTTTTAAAAAATATAGCTAGGATACAAGTTCTTTGTCAGATACAGGTACTGTGAACATTTTATCCCACTCTGTGGCTTGTGTTTTCATATTCCTAACCATATTTTTCAAAGAGCAAAATTTAAAAATTTCAATGAGATCCAATCCATCCTTTTATGATTCATGCTTTTTGTGTTCTATCTAAGAAACGCTTGCCTCCCCCAAGACTGTGAAGATTTTCTCCAGTGTTTCTTTCTAGAAACTTTATATTTTGACTTTGACATTAGGTCTATGATCTGTTTTGGTTTAATTTTTTATAATGTGTGGTAAGGGTTTAGGTTCTTTTTTCCCATACTGATATCCAGTTGTTCCACATTGCTTGTTAAAAAGACTTTATTTTCCCCATTGAACTACCTCAGCACCTTCATCTAAAATCGACTGACCACATCACCATAGCCAAGACACTGAAACAACCTACATGTGCATCAACAGATGAATGGATAAAGAAGATGTGGTACATATATTATAAAATGGAATACTTCTCAGCCATAAAAAAGAATGAAATAATGTCATTTGCAGTAACATGGATGGACCTAGAGATGATCACACTAAGTGAAGCAGAGGAAGACAAATATCATACGATATCACTTATATGTGGAATCTAAAATATGACACAAATACATTTATCTATGAAACAGAAACAGGCTCATAGACATAGAGAACAGACTTGTGGTTGCCAAGGGGCCAGGGAGGGAAGGATTGGGAGTTTGGGATTAGAAGATGCAAACTACTATATATAGGATGGATAAACAACAAGGTCCTTCTGTAGAGCACAGGGAACTATATATTCAATATCCTGTGATAAACCATAATGGAAAAGAGTAAGAAAAAATATAAATAAATAAATAAATAAATAAACTGTATCGCTTTGCTGTACAGCAGAAATTAACACACCGTTGTAAATCAACTATAGTTCAATAAAATAAATAAAAAATAAATAAAATCAATTGACCACATATGTGGGGTCTAGGTCTAGCCTCTCTATTCTAGTCACTGATCTATTTCTATACTTTCATCATGGCCATCCTGGCTTGATTCTTAGAGCTCTGTAGCAAGTCCTGAAATCAGGTAGTGAACATTCTCTAACTTTGTTGTTCATTTAAAAAATTGTTTTGGCTCCTCTAAGTCTTTTATTACAGTTTGGGATTTTTTTTTTTTTTTTAAAAAGGCCACTGGAATTTTGGTTGGGATTGCATTTGATCTGTAGGTCAATTTGGGAAGAAGTCACATCTCAACAATATTGAGCCTTCTAATTCATGATCATGTTATATCTTTTTTATTTGTGTCTTCTTTGATTTCTCTCAGCAATCTTTTGTAATTTTCAGCGTAGAGGTCTTACATGTCTTTTGTTAAATTTATTCCTAGGTATGTTATGCTTTTTGATGCTCTTGTAAATGAAACTGTTTTTAAAACTTCATTTCCCAATTGTTTGCTGTTAACATAAAGACACAATTGATTGTTGTATATTAACCTTGTATCCTGTGACCTTGATAAATTTACTTGTAAGTTCTAGTGGATGTTTTGTTGACGAGATAGGATTTTCTACCTAAGTAATCATGTCCTCTAGTGCCTCTCACGTTTAGTTCTTTACCTTGCAGTTCCCTGACCCTGATAATGTATAATCTTACCCATATTTACGTGTTTAGTGTATTACACATATACTCTGATTCTTATCTAAATACATCATTTTATTTGTTGATTCAGAGAAGATGATATTTCTGTTGCTCTGCGTGATATGCGGTATGCACCATATATACCCGTATATGTGTAATGTTATGTAGTATATATGTAATGATATGTATGAATATATATGTATACATATGTGTACATATTCCCCACCTTAGACTCAGCTGTCGGCAACGTGTAGCCCTCCGTGTGTGCCACACCGTACTTAACTGTAGTGGATACGATTGGTCGCCGACTTGGCATCCATTCCTCTCCCACCACCTTCCTTTCCAGAATACCCCACTAATTTTGTTGCAGTATACACTGTTTCCTTACACAAGTCGTGATGGTGACAATCTTTCTCAAGCACGTGTTCACGTCCCCGCCCGTCCCCTGTTCTTGCCACAGACAGCGTGTAACCCCGACTGCCGCTGAGGACCAGCCTTCAGAGGAAGCCAGCGCTGAGAGAAAGAGCTTGGGTCCTTGGTGATGTCACTGAGCAGGCCTCTATCTCACCTTGCCTGGGGCCTGTCCTACCTCTGGACCTGTACGATGAGACAACAGATGTCTTTGTCCTTCAACTCGTTTTGAGTTGGAGTTTTCTGTTACTTCGCCGCCAAAAACATTCTAAGGGATACTTGGTTATTATATTAGATACAGGCCCTGCCGCCAGGAGATGATATTCTAATTCAGTGAAGATTATAGTCTAATTGTGGAAACATCTTTCTTCATATGTAACTGTAAAAAATTACAAAGTACCTTAAATTTAAAAAAAACACAAAACTATAGCAACTGAATAGTGGACACAAATGCTAAGGTACTCGGAGAGAGAGTTCCTACAGAGAAGTATTGAGGCAGATTTTGAAGGAAGCAAGGAAAGGACAGCATCTCAGAGAATGGCTATGGCAGAGGACAAGCCCTGAAGGTAAAGACACTTGCAGGACACAGCAGGCAAAGGGCATTTAGCTGACAGTAGAGTGTTTTGTTTTGTTTTGTTTTTATTGATATATAGTTGATTTCCAATGTTGTGTTAGTTTCAGGTGCACAGCAAAGTGACTCAGTTATATATATGTGTGTGTGTGTGTGTGTGTGTGTGTGTGTGTGTGTGTGTGTGTATGTATTCTTTTTGGATTCTTTTCCATTATAGAGTATTACAAGACATGGAGTATAGTTCCTTCTGCTATACAGTAGGTCCTTGTAGAGAGTGGAGTGTCCTGGCAGAGAAGTTAAATAAAGATTGGTAGAGACCACCGGAAGCTAATGGAATGGAATTAGATTTCAAACGTAGGATATAAGGAGTGAATGTCAATTCCCTCAAACTGTTTTTGGCGATATGAAAAGATTCTAATATCTGTGTAGAGTGGAAAGGGTTGGATACGGGAGGGCCTGGAAGCAGTGAGAATATTTCCGATCTCTTTACAACAAATGTAGAAATTAAGCAAGTCTGAGAAGTATCACAAAGGTAAAACTAGTTTGGACTTGGTATTTCAGTGGATTAGGCAATAAATAGAAAAGAGACTGGAATATCAGGGGAAACTGGCAGGATGAGCCTGTTTGAGGTAAGAAGGAGAAATGCTGTGATAAAGCTGTTAAACCTCAGATGTTGACTGGCTCTCCAGGAAGCGCCTTTCAGGATGTAAGTAGGGTAGCTGTGAGTTTGTGGCTCTGCAGGGAAGGACGAGTGGGTGGGATGACGGAGGTTTTTTGATTCATCAGCTGTGCTTCCCAAACTTCAGTCAGGTGCCATTTTTACGATTTTTGTCACGTGCCCATACAAACTCTACAATTATTTAAATTGACTTTAAAAAAAAACTAGTCTTTAGCCAAAATTCCATGAAATCATAGGTTTGGATATTCCTGATATTTTTTTTTCCTGATCCACAAATATATTGCTGTAAAAATGTTCATCCTTATACTGCCCTGAAGTCAGCTGGCATATGCCACAGTGGCTCACCCTGCACTTTGGGAAAACTGGTCCCAGAGTCAGCACCAAGAGACAGAGACCCAGGGCTGGAGTTCACAGGGCAAAAGGGGGAGACTTTCAGCGGGAAGACGGGGTCCTCTTATCGAAGCCATAAGAGGAGTCAGCAGGATGGGAGAAAGAGCCCCTGGTACCTGCCCCACAGCACATCTGCTCTACCTGGAACAGGACAAAGCTGCTGGTAGGAATGCAAGTCTTTTTTCTTTTTCTTTTTTTCAGTTTTACTGAATGTGAGATAAGAATGCAAGTCTAAACCAACAGTTTTTAAATGGTAAACTGTGACCCATTCATGGCTCATGAAAGCAGTTTAATGGGTCAGGACTAACTTAGTTTAAAATGAAATATCATAGAACTATCACTTTGCATGGCAGGTTGTCGAGGGTCGTTATTGTTTCAAGAAATCCGTCTCAATTACATATATGTGTATGTGAGTATTGGGCCAAGATTTTTTATTGTAGTTTATGGCCATAGACTAGATAATAAAGAAAGATGTCTATACCTTCTGACACCTCTTGGTTGAACGATTTAGTCATATGGATGGAACACTAGTTACAGGAAATGTTAAGTTTCTCATTTAACCATGCTCAAATTTCCTTTCACCCGAGAGAAAGTAGGCAGTGTCCCGAAGAACTAAGTTAGGCCTGAGGGAAGAACGCTTTCAACTCATTTATTTTTAAGTCTAAAGTAATACCGTGAAGATGGTATTAGTCTATGCCAAACTGCCTTGACATGTTGGTTGGTGATGTTTAAAGGTATATTCAGGCACGTAGATCTGCACATCTGGGAGGAAAATCACAAACACGCACACACGGGAGTGGCCAAAAATAATGACTACTTGGTATTTCTCCTTTTTTTTTCCCAAATATCAAAAATTTAAAAGAAAAGTGGTAATGGTTTATTATTTTCCTGCTGGGAAGTGGGTGGTTAAGAAAACTTTCCCTCTAGGGGATGTTTTGTGTGTTGAAATTGGGACCAGAAGAGGGGATGAGGTTATGGTCATAAATCCTATGAAGCTCAGCCGCCCCTGTCTCTGACTTAGCATTCCTAAGGATCTGTGGATTATAGCAGAGCCTTACAACAGTCTCAAAGTGTGGTCAGAGGACTCCCGAGGGTCCTGGCAACCTTTTCAGGGAGCCTACAAGATCAAACCATTTCATAGTAACACTAGGGCATCATCTGATTTTCAGCCACTGCCGCCTGTGCCCTGTACTGTCAGCGCACTGGGAGACCTCAGCATGTGAGCCCACATCAAGGCAGTGGCAGACTCAACCAAACTTCTGCTCCGGGGCCAAAAGCCAGTTTCACCTAAGAGTGTCTTTGATGGCACAGCAAAATGTATTCATTTTATTAAATCTCAACCCTTGAGTACATGTCTTTTAAATATCCTGTGTGATGAAACAAGAAGTACACATAAAATACTTCCGTCTGCATGCCAGCTTATGACAGTATTCTTGAGCAAAGAACTTGTGGGGCTGAGCTGCCTTTTTATTTTTTATTTTATTTTTATTTTTATTTTATTTTTTGCATTTTTTTTGTGGTACGCGGGCCTCTCACTGTCGTGGCCTCTCCCGTTGCGCAGCACAGGCTCCGGACGCGCAGGCCCAGCGGCCACGGCTCACGGGCCCAGCCGCTCCGCGGCACGTGGGATCTTCCCGGACCGGGGCACGAACCCGCGTCCCCTGCATCGGCAGGCGGACTCTCAACCACTGCACCACTAGGGAAGCCCTGAGCTGCTTTTTTAAATAAAACGTTGAAAAACTAAAAAACTGTGGTTACTCAGACTTGGGTATCTGGCAGATGTTTTTTCCAAACTGAACGAAGTGGATCTGTCACTTCAAGGAAAACTGACCAGACTTGTTGCCAATGATAAAATTTGAGTTTTCGAGTTAAAATTAGCATTTTGGAGAAGCTGTATCTGCCACAATGAGCGTGACAGCTTCCCAATACTTAGAGATTTCTCCAGGGGAGATGGTAGTGTTATTAATAAATGCAATTTAGCTTTTTGGATATTGTGGAATGAGGTGTGCCAACATTTGGACGATCTGCAAAAATCACTGACCTGACATTTTCCAAATGACCAATGCAGGATGTTACAAAATCATGCATGGGTTAAAGATCCACTTAAAGTGTAAGACAGAATGGTGGGTTTTAATGTAATAGAAGAGACTCTATTAAATAGACTATGAAAATTCATTAATATGGTTTCAGATTCCACATTGCAACTAACCTTTAAGAAACTACTGCTTGTCAAGAAGACAACCCATAATTTCCTGAAGGGGCTATTAAAACACTCCTTCCTTTTCCAACTGTGCATCTGTGAGAGGTTGGATTTTCTTCATGTACTTCAACCAAAATGACATATGGTAATAGAATGAATGCAGAAGCAGATATGAGAATCCCACTGTCTTTTAACCCAGACATTAAAAAGATTTGCAATAATGTAAAGCAATGACACTCTTCTCACTATTTTTTGATTAAAAATATATTTATGATACTATGTAATGAGTTTACTATTGATCTTTTTAGATAAATTAATAACTAAAATTTGCTCAGTCTTAATTTTTAATATGGTAAATATCCATAGATGAAACCCACAAAATATAAGCCCTTGGGGTCCTCAATAATCATGAGTATAAAAGGGTCCTGAGATCAACAGGTTGAAAACTGCTGAACTGCACAGGAGCAAAACCCAAAGCTCAGAAACAACTCACAGTCTAGTACGAGTTAAAGGAGCCCCTTCACCCTCTCCTCTGGGTTTAATGACCTTGGATTGTTTAGGTAGGCATTTCTTTCCATTTTTACTGAGAAACACACTTCAATTATTACAAGAGAAAATCTTAACGATCATAATAGAACCCACCACAGCTACAATCCAAAAATGAAAACACTAATTTGAAAAGATACATGCACCCCAATGTTTATAGAAGCACTGTTTACAATAGCCCAGATATGGAAGCAACCTAAGCGTCCATCAACAGACAAATGGATAAAGATGTGGTGTGTATTTATGTATGTGTATATATACACACACACACACACACACACACACACACATATGCAATGGAATACTACTCAGCCATAAAAAGAATGAAATTCTGCCATTTGCAGCAACGTGGATGGACCTGGAGAGTATTATGCTTAGTGAAATAAGTCAGAGAAAGACAAATAGTGTATGATATCACACCTTTATGGAATCTAAAGATAATACAAATGAATGTATATAGCAAAACAGAAACAAACTCACAGATACGGCAAACCAACCAGTGGTTACCAGTGGGGAGAGGGAAGGGGGGAGGGGCAGGCTAGGTGCAGGGGATTAAGAGATACAAACTACTATGTATAAAATGGATAAGCAACAAGAATATATTCTATAGCACAGGAAATTATATCTGTTATCTTGTAACAACTTTTAATGGAGTATAAACCGTAAAAATACTGAATCACAATGCTGTACAACTGAAACTAACATAATACAGGAAATCAACTATACTTCAATTAAAAAACCCCCCGGGCTTCCCTGGTGGCGCAGTGGTTGAGAGTCCGCCTGCCGATGCAGGGGACACGGGTTCGTGCCCCGGTCCGGGAAGATCCCACGTGCCGCGGAGCGGCTGGGCCCGTGAGCCATGGCCGCTGAGCCTGCGCGTCTGGAGCCTGTGCTCCGAAGCGGGAGAGGCCACAACAGGGAGAGGCCCGCGTACCGCAAAAGAAATAAAAATAAAAACCCCCCAAAACCCCAAATTTATATATTATCTTTTATAAACCAAGAAGTCCCGTACCATTTATCCCAGTCATGTCATTCATTCATCGATTTTTTCAATGTTAGAAAACTGCCATGAAATTTGCTTGTTAAAAAAAAAAAGAGGTTTTTGCCTAAATGCTTTTCGACGTATATATATTTTAAAGAGCAAGGCATTTTTAGCTATTTTAGTGTTGACTAATATAGCTTGAATCGCGTTCAGTCTGAAAACAGGATTTAAATGGTCCTTATAAATGAGTTCTGGATAATTAGCAGAACATGCATAATTTAATTACTCCCACCTACCAATATGACAAAGCTGCATAACTTCAGGTTACCAGTGTGATCAGACCCATCAGCTGATCGGTGGGTTTTGTTCTTTTCTTGGAGACATTTTCCCAGGCTCTGCAGGTTCCAGTCAAAATCTGGACCCTCCACACGGTGGTCCCATGGCTACTTCCCTTCCCCATTAGCCTGGGCATCTTTCCTGATGCCTGGGTCTTAATTTACGCCCTTATCACGAAGGACCAGATGCTCCAGTACCTCTCTGAGGAAGAAGTACATGGGGAGGTAATTCTGGGGGAACTTGCACGTCTGATAATGGCTTTCAACGTGATGCCCTGCCAAATTACTAATTTTGCAATCATTTCCCCTCTGTTTTGAAAGCATCACCCCATTGCCCGCTGGCTTCTGTTGTTCTGAAGTCTGAGGCCGTTCTGACTCACGATTCTGGGTTTTTCAAAGTAAACTTTGCTTTGCACCTCCTCTCTGGAAGCTTTTAAGATCCTGTCTTTATCCTTGTCGTTTTTTGAAATTTCATGATGCTGTGTCTTGGTGTAGGTCTTTTTTTCTTTTCCCTGTTTTTTCCTTTCTCTTTGTTTTGTTGCACTTTGTACTGGGCATTAGTCTGGAAACTCAGGCCCTTCACTCATGGGCGAGGACCTTTTTCTCCTCTGATTCTCATCCTGTCTCCCTGGTTCTTCCCCTCTGGGCTCCTAGTATTTAGAGGGTGAACCTCCTGGACGGATGCTCTCATTTTCTTTCTTTCTTTTTGAAATAAATTTTAATGTTTGTCTTTTGTCTACTTTCTGGGAGATGTGCTCAACTTTACCTTCCAGTGCAGGTATGGATGAATATCTATGCAAATCTATTTGCATATTTTTAGTTTCCTAGAATTCTTGGTCACGGAATACTCCCCCCCCTCCCTTTTTTTTTAATAGCACCCTGCTCTTGTTTCATGGCTGTAGTTTCTTTTACTCCCTTTAATTGCTTCCTCCAAGTTTCTTTTTTTCTGTTTGCTTTTGTCTCTGTCTTTCACAACACGGGGTTTCCTCAAATGCCTGGTTTTCCTTGGATGCATATTTAATTGGGATGCCCTCAAGAGCTAGGTCGAGGGGTCTGTATGCATGGATGGGAATCATTGACCGATGGCCTTCACTGTAGTGAAATACAAGTGGCAAGCCAAAGTTGCCATTTCTGCAGGTCTTTCCTCTCAAGGCAAATCCATTTTCCTATTTGGGTGGGTGGTCATGGCGACAGCCCGGCGCCAACATTCTGGGAGCAAAGCAGGGGAACGGGGACTTGGGGTGGGGTGCTCATCAGTCTGTATATAGGCTTTTACTTAATCTCTGTTTGCAGAACCCGTACCCCCTGTGCAGGTATTCAGAAAGCAGACTTATCTTCTCATGAGGGCGAGAATCTGGGGTGTCTGTATGGTGACTCTCAAACAGACTCACACCCTTGCCTTCAGAGGTCCCTGTGTCTTCAAGCCAGAGTCCTCAAGCCCATGTTTCAGTTGAAGGTGAGTTTCTCAAGAAGAGTAATAATTAAAAGTAGAAGGATTCATCAGAAGAAGCCTTTAAATACAGCAGTGAAGGCTTTATGGAAGCAAAAGAAAGCCAATAAAGGAAAGTGGACAAGATCACAAAAGCCACACAGTGTGGCTGTACACATCATTCAAAAGCTTCCGGAAGTTATGAGCTTAACTTATCTAAGACCTTTGCCAACACCTTCTTAGTGCCTGGGTGGCTTAGGGGCTTAGTCGTAGTCTTCTCTTCTGTTTATAACTCTCCTCAAAAGAATACAACTTGAAAATTAAGTTTTGTTTAGTACTGCTCTCCTCCAGTGGTCCTAAAGAGTGTTCAGAGTTTTTTACTTATATTTTTAAACAATCATTTACGATTTTTTTTTAAAAGCTTCATTATCCCCAGCAGCTCAGACCTTTTCTCCCCCCCTTCCTTCCCTAACCTTTATCAGCAACTCGTCAAAAGTATTATGGTGCCTGTTTTCTGGTTGCTGGTGAAGGCTCTTTGCAGACGAGGTGACAGAGGCTTGGGAGCAGACAGGAGGACAGGGCGGCTCAAACATGACTGATACCGAGGACATGAGGACACATGCAGGATCTTAGGTTTACAAACAGAACAACGATCTAGAGCTGAACAAAGAGAAATTTGCTCGCGGCATCTATACTGTGAAGGGCGGCTCGCTGTGCCTTATTGCTTTTTCACAAACTTTTCCCGTCCTCTGTCTGATGTCTGGGACAGTGGCAGAGACAGAGAATTGAGACAAGGTGGGGCGTGGGGTGTCAGAGAAGCTCGGGTTGTGTCACTGCTGTTAAAGTCACTCTTGAAAAGGAAATTCTTCCCACATTTAACCTCAGGGGAGTTGCCCAAATTACAGGTATTACTCAGGAAATACGTGAACAGGTAATTATATTTTATTTTTCTCCTTATGTGTTGTTTCCTTTGCATTCTTCAGAAAAGAACAGCAATAGTTATATACTCGTAAAGGGCTCAAAATCCGAGGAGTTAGAGGGCCCCGTCTCTGGGCAGCCTTGCCCTGCCACTGGGAGGAATCAGACCCATGAGGATGCAGCCAGGCACCGTTCTTTCCATTTTCCTCTTTAAAATAACCCATGAGACACCAGCTGATTCCTTCTGGGAGGCGTTAGCCGTCGGTAAGTCATCACTGCCCACGGCTGTGCCCTCACGCTCCACAGAGAACTGCGTGTGTGCAGACTGGTTCGGAGGAGAAGAAACCTACGGCTCCTGGACCAGAACCCACTCTGAGAGGCGGGCTAGCAAGGGCCAGGAGTGTGCATCCTGGAGCAGGCCACCAGGGCCTAAGCTTGGCTCTCGCACTAGAACATGGTTTTAAACTCCAGCATTGGGACTTCCCTGGCGATCCAGCGGTTAACACTTCGCTTTCCAAAGCAGGGGGTGCAGGTTCATTCCCTGGTCAGGGAGCTAAGATCCCACATGCCTCCAGGCCAAAAAACCAGAACATAAAGCAGAAGCAATAGTGTAACAAATTCAATAAAGACTTTAAAAATGGTCCACATCAGTTATTCTCCTGAAAAGAAATGAGATCGATTTTGTCTATTAACATTCAGGTTGTCCAACTACTTCTAACTGGGTCTGTTACACCTACATCAATCACAATGGGCTAATAAAAAAGACGTTGCGACCAAAAAACCAAAACAGAAGCAATATTGTAAGAAATTCAATACAGACTTTAAAAATAGTCCACATCAGAAAAAAAAAAAAAAAAATCTTTAAAAAAAACCCCAGAAAACTCCAGCACTGGCTACACTGTTTGCCAGGCCCAGCGCAAAAGAAAAGCAAGGGGCCCCTGGCTCAATAATTAAGAATTTCAAGACTATGACAACAACAGGGCATTAAACCCAGAATGTGTGACTGCGTGGGTCCCACAACCATGAAGCTGCCTGTGCCTCAGTGTCCTCATCTGTAAAATGGGGATCATAACCGTACCTGCCTCATAGGGTCGTAAGGAATACGTGAGTTAACGACACATAAAGCACCTATACCAGCATTTAGCAAGAGCTCAAAAAATTATTATCACATCCCCATAGAGCCCGTACTTCAAGTCAGACCATCTCAAACATACTACCCAAATGTGATGAAAACACAGCCTGCCAGTTCTCTGTGATATGCTCAGACAGACAAACCCAACTTTATAAAAATGGTCTGACAGATAAACCCAACTTTATAAATCTGGTTAACAGCAATAGGCCAAGGATAATGTGCTTTTTAAGCCCTGGGATTTTTTTCAGTGACTAAACTATAATGACTGAAAACTCAGGCTAAACTTAAAATCTTAGTAGTACTATATTGTGCTTCATTTTTGTGGTTAAGTTTGAAAAATTATAAGTACATCATTGTTTATCATGACCACAGAGAAATATAAATATGTTGTCTGATGAACCAAGAAAAATTGGAAGTAACCAGAAGTTTAAAACAGAGGATAATACAAAATATGCTACATGACAATGAGAAAAAAAGTTCATTTCATATGCAAGTATCTTCAGTCCAACAATATATTTAGCTAAGCATAAATCTTTGAAGGATCAGACCCACTTATAAGGATCTGAGTAAATGAATGCCAATCTCTTGGACAGAGTCAACGAGGAACCTGTGATAAGATGCTTTTTAACTAACCTACAGCTAGCATCACTAAGCATCTAAAACAGTGTGTGTTATAGTCATTCCATCAAAGTCCTTTCTGGGGCAGACGAATAAGGAGCTGGTTTATATTATTTCGACGGCTGCCCTTTTGTATCAAAGGACCAAGCTGGAAATAAGGCACTGACTCTCCTAATAACTGCTGCTACCCTTCCAAGTCAATTCAGAATTTAATTCAGTAAGACTGGAGGGGAAGAGAGTGCGATAGAATGGACGGTTACAGAGCTTCTGGTTCCATAATGACCTGCATGAAGGCCCCGCTTGACTCTTTTAAGTAGTGAAGGGATTTGGTGACCCAGCAATCACCCAGGGTCCAGACCAACCTGTTAGAGCGCTGTTTGAATGGAAATAAAATTTGACCTTATTCTATGCACTCAACCAAGTATATCTGTAAATACAACTTGATCTTCTCGCGTTGGTCTTGGTGGGTTTTTTTAAAGCAGTCTCTTTATCTCTAATTTTGTTTTGAATAGACCTTCTTTTATTGTCTGTGTTTATTTTATCCAGGCAATATACTCCCAGCTCTAGTGCTGTCTCTGCCTTCTCTCTGATTCTCAGAAAAATAAATTAAAAATGGCTTTTTTGCTTTGTTCAGGAGAGGCCGTGATGTGTACGCCCTTCCATTTAAGTCAGGCCAGCAAGCTAAATGCTGATGACATAGTTGCTTTTACCGCCTTATAAAAAGGCAATGGATGAGTATTTATGCTGACTTTAAGGCTTTCCTCACACATCACACAGATACCTTAACACGGGGGTCCTTGCATGGTCACTGACTAGGTGTTTACAAACCGAATGCACACGGTGAATGCGGTCTACGGTTTACGCCGAGCGGGAAACAGACTTTTTCTTTAATCGCCTGTTTCTAAGATAGAGCAAGTGGACAGGCGGAGTGAAAACACAGCCCCTTCTGTGGAACTGTGTCCTGACAGCAGGAAGGAAACAGGGTCTTGAACCACTAAGACCAGGCCTCTGTTTTGAAGATCATTTCTTTGATTATTTCAGCGTGAAGTGCTGCATCCAGCCTCGTGGGGGGCATCCTAGGAAAAATCCTGAATGAATTAAGTAGATATTTTCCACTAGCTATGTTCCAACACATCAAACATAGCTAGTGGGAAATTATTTCTGCGATTCATTCTTACATCCTGGAAAAGAAGAAACCATATTGATATTATGACCCAATTCTAGTGTCACGAGGCATGGGTGATACACACCAATTGGTATTTGGGGATCCCCCAAACCAGTCTTAATTGCCAGACAAAATAAAAGTGGAAGGTCAGATTCAAGTCCAGGAATGAGGACAGACCTTAAGGTAAAACTTGTTCCTTTCATTGCCCTGCTCACCTGACCCCTCAAACTGGCAGCTGACTCATGGGCAGAGGCAAACAGCTCAAAACCCTTCTGACCTCCAGGTACCAAAGTATGGTGTATACTCAGTGTCTTAAAAGAATCTGATCGTTAGTGAGTATATCCATTGAAATTGCACTATTTTGTATCCAAATATCAACATGGTCTCTATCCAACGGCTTTGGTATGTTATACACATGCTCCAGGCTATATGTGACATTTGTTGTTTACTGTATTAGACCTGGCAGTGTGCTTTATAATTTGAATAGTATAAAGTTAGTTAATGCTGGGTAACCACCAAGTTTTATGAACGGGAGATTTTTTAAAATGACATTCTCCTGACAACCAAAATATATAAATTGAAGACAGGGGCCTGATTATAATATTAAGTGAAAACCTAAGTTGCTAATCAGTTTATTCCATTGTCTACATTTCTGATATGTCTATTTCTATATCTGTGTATAAAGCAACAACAAAGGCCAAGCAAAGAACGCTACCCCACAATTTAACCGTCTCGAAGTGGTAGAACTACAGGAAGTTTTTATTCTCCTCTTTATGCGTCTCTTTATATCATTAGAGGAATGATTTTTTAAAAATTATCCTAATTGTAGCAAATTACACCTAACATAAAATTTCCCTTCTTAACCATTTTTAAGCACACAGTTCGTAGTGTCAAGTACATTTACATTGTTGTGCAACCGACCTCCAGAACTTTTCATCTTAGAGGAATGCTATTTTTAAGACAGCATGAAATACTTCTCCAGATGCATCTAATTTTTAAAATTAAAGGCAAAGAAAGTAAATGGAATGGCTTAATCAGGCTAAACCAAGATCACTGAATAGCCTTACCAATTTGTGAATGAACACATTATAAGCAAGGGACTTTTAATTTGCTTTTGAGACAGCGCGTAGAGAGGGAAACACTGGCAGAGCTGTAGAAATCATAGTAGAATCTCCTCTCTGTAGTTCCTTAGAGCAGTGGTCCCCAACTTTTTTGGTACCAGGGACCGGTTTCATGGAAGACAATTTTTCCAGGGATGGGGGCGGGGGAGGGGCGGTGGTTCAGGCGGTGATGCGAGCGGGTGACGGGAAGCTGCAGATGAAGCTTCGCTCAATCGCCCGCCGCTCACCTCCTGCTCTGCCGCCCGGTTCCTAATCTACAGCTAGCATCACTACTGCCTCGGAGCAGTACCCGGGGCTGGGGACCCCTGCCTTAGAGGGCTTTTTACTGAACTACTTGCTGCAATTTCCCTTTTTCTGAATAAAATATACATCTGCTTTAATCACGCTCAAGATGAGCAGATGTCAGTATTACTCAGGACTCAAAATAACATTGGTTTAGGGTTCCACGCTAAACCTCAAAAATAGTGGAGGGACTTCCCTGGTGATCCAGTGGTTAAGACTCCGCGCTTCTTCCACTGCAGGGGGCGCGGGTTCCATCCCTGGTCGGGGAACTAAGATCCCACATGCAGTGCACGCAGCGAGGCCAAAAAAAAAAAAGAAAAAAAAGAAAAAAGAAACATAGTGGAAAAAATGTTACAACACACACCCCCTTGAAACAGGTTTACTCCAGCCCTGCTGCAGAATATGGGCGTCATTCATTAACAGGGCAGGCACTCCATTCTCAGAGAGATGCCAAGGAAAGCATCTAAACTTTTCCAGCACTCCAGCAGCTAATTTCTACTGAGTCATTAAGGGAACACTATTAATACTGGTGTTATGGCTGTGTCACTGCTGTACCAAGGATACTTCACCAGCTAAAGTTAATGCTTTTCTAAGTGCTGCGAGTTAGGGGACAATCCCGGTTCTGAGCTAAAGGAATTCCCATCTAAATGCAAATCAAGACAAGCCCATCTTGAATGCATGATTAGGTACGGTAATTTTTCCACCATTGAATGTTCGGCCCCTAAAATGCATTTTCATACAACTGTGTTAGCAAAGTGTCCCTTATAAGAGGAAACTATGTTTTCTTCCCGGCGCCAGCAGTTATACAGGTAAAGGTGTTCAGAGTCTTGAGTTCTTTGATTTAGTAAATGGTAAATGAAATGCACAAAGAAGATCATTTTTCTAACCTCTGCTTCTCCACTCCAGACTATATATCCAGGCTCTGGATACCTCTATTTGATGTCCCAAAAGAATCAAAGAAAGTATGCCCCAAATGGAACTTGTCTTTCGTCCCCAGATCTACCTCCCCTTCCTAATTTGATGACAAAGCCATCCATCCTTTCATGCCGGAAACCGGAGAGTCACCCTAGACCCCTCCTTCCACATGCCACTTATCTGGGCATCACTGAGGCCAGCCTATTCTACCTCAGATTCCTTTATAATTAATCCCTTCCTCCAAATCTCCACTCCCGTGGCCATAATTCAGTGCTCTGTCATCTCTCACTGGATTATTGTAAGACTGTCTGGTTGGCTTGCTTATCTTCCCTCCGTGAAGTCCAACCGCCAGCTCATCACCGGAGGCGTCCATCCTTCTATTAAAATGCAAGGCTGACCAACGCACTCCTCTGAAAACCACTGCCAAGGCAGCCGAGGAAGTTTATGATGCTCATCTGTGCTGCATGCATCAAATTTTCATCCTTTCCTATAACTCTAGGAGATTAAGGGGAAGAACAAGGGCCCTTCCACCTAAAGGTTATTATTATTATATTATTATATCATATTATATGATATATATGATATATATTATATATTATATATATGATATATGATATATATGATATATATTATATATTATATATATGATATGATACATGATATATATGATATATATTATATATTATATATGATATGATATATGATATATATGATATATATTATATATATGATATGATATATGATATATATGATATATATTATATATATGATATATGATATATTATTATATCATATTATTCCAAATGTCCCCAGTCCAGTCCAAAAGCAGATTGCATCCTGTTATAACACTCTGAGGGCGAGGAGAATGATGAATCCTTCAGTCCTAGCTCTACAGGACTATTCGCCAGTTGGCCATCTTCTCGGCCATTCTGATTGCTGGGCCTCTTGTGGGCGGGACTAGTGAGTAACCCACTTGCCCTCCCCAGTGGGACGTGCCCCGTGCACTTAGTGGGGGCAAAGCTCTACAGCCTGTTTCTTGCCCTTCTGAGGACTAGTCTCATTCTGCCACTTTGCAAAGGATGTCTTAGCAACTAACTGGGAGGTAGTAAAGGGAAGCTCGGGGACAGATTAGTCAGAAGCTGGCATTTTTTTTTTTTTTTTCTGAAAAAAGGCCAGGTAGTAAATATTTTAGGCTTTGAAGGCCACCCAGTCTCTGTTGCAACTACTCAGGTCTGCTGATGTAGCCTGAAAGCAGCTAAAGAACGTGTATAAATGAATAATTGTGGCCACATATTAATAAAACTTTAATGACAAAAACAATGGGCCAGGTTTGGCCCATGGGCCAGAGTGTGAAAAGCCCTGAATTAGGGATACGGGCTAAGATGCTGAGTCAGTGTGCAATGGATAGGCTGAGAATCTGGGACGTCTCAAGAGGTGGTGAAAAACCCGAGCAAGAACATGGGTTTCGGAACCCAATTGCCTGGGTTCAATTCAATTCAATTCAATTCAATTCAAGCCTAGCTCAGGAGCCCTTGGGTAACTTTACACAGATTATTTCATTTGATCCTTATCACTCTCCTGTGAAGTAAACACCATCTTTCTTTCAAACAGAGGCACGGGGAGAGAGGCCTCAAAGGTTCAGGAACTTGTAACTCCTTTCGCCAGCATATTCACATGCTCAAGACACACCCGTCTTTCAAAAGAAATGCCCTTCTGGACCCGCCTCCAGCTACAGCCCTTGCTCACAGCCCGTCTTCATGCCAAACTTCTTGATAATGTTGTCCACGTTCTCTGTCCATCCTCTGTCATCTCACACCCACTCAGCCGCCCTCTGCAAGGTGGCTTCTGCCCCTAGCTTAGAGAACTCGGTGACTGAGACACTTTTTTCAGCAGAGAGATGTCTGGCCTGTTACTCATTTTGGTGACGTCCTTCACACCAGCCCGAGTGAGAGAAACAGATGATCGTGATGGAGTCTGCCTCCTGGGAGAGACACTATTCGTATATCCTCGCTATAAACTCCGGCGTACATCCCAACTCTGTGTGACACCAACATTTTAACCATTGCTTCTGCCAGGTGAAGGTGGGGCTGCTCCTCCAGGGGGGAAACGTCAAGATGAGACCTAAGGTGGCCACTGTCGTGATGGCAGATTTAACCACGGGAAGGGTTGGTGCCATCATCCAAGACAGCAAAATAATCCACCACTGGAGATTTACATTTTTTTACCCCACACTTGTATCTCTGTGATCACAACACTGCCAAGGGCACAGCCGTGGGACCTGTGAGTCTTTCGAAACCGATCCCCTATCTGTTAGGTTGTGACCCATGAGGGAAGAGGAGGGAGGTGCTCCTCCAACGCTTTAGCTCAGGGTCCTGATTCTGCAGGACTTCCTTCCTGCTGGGAGACGCTTGCGGGCAGGCACCATCTCAGCCATCTTTGAGTACTCAGTGCCAGGCAAACAATAAGGTCTGGGGAGATAACTGTGGAAGGAATGAGCTCCTTCTTGGGTCCTTGGGGAGGTGACAGAAGCAGGGCATTTATCAAGTGTTAAAAAAATGTTGAGGTAAAAAGACCCAACATCCTCTCCTTGGAGCTCAGTCACCCTGGGGAACAGAGTAAATGAGACTCCCACAGACCCAGACCGCCGCCCAGAAAAGGGCCAAGCTCTCAGCCAAGTACCTCTCTCGTATGCGGGCTCCGCCTTCTTTCTGCTCATCAAGTCAGGACACCAACGCTGCAGGAACACAGGAGGAATGCTAGTCCTAATTCCTTTTCTGGACAGCTAGGAGAATATACATTCTCTGCCAGCCTCTCCAACACACAGGCAGCGCTTGTCTGAGTTCCAGCTCTCATGATAACCAGTCCCATCTGGAATCAGTTCTCTCTGTGGCTCCTACTCCTTGATACGATGTGAATTTTTTCAAACTATTTTTAAAGTATCTAATCTGTTGTGAGTAACAGATGATGAACCTGCTAGTTTGCCATTTCTGAGCAGATAGTCTTAACGTCAAGACCTTATTATTAGGTTACATAACCTGATATTTTAAATGGTAGACAGAAATATAAAACAAAGTAGTGCATAGAAAATTTTTAACTACTTCTTAATGTCAAGTGATTTGAAATATTTCTAGATGTTTAAAGGGCTTTTCTGGGACTTCCCTGGTGGTGCAGTGGATAAGACTCCACACTCCCAATGCAGGGGGCCCGGGTTTGATCCCTGGTCAGGGAACTAGATCCCACATGCGTGCTATAACTAAGAGTTTGCATGCCACAACTAAGGAGCCCGTGTGTCGCAACTAAGGAGCCCTGGAGCCACAACTAAGGAGCTCACATGCCGCAAGGAAGGAGCCCGCGAGCTAAGACCTGGCACTACCAAATAAGTAAATAAATAATTTTTAAAAGGGCTTTTCCATCTTAAAAAAGGGGCTAATTATTCCAAATAGCAATCTTGAAAATTGGTTACTGATTTCTTTCCAAATATTCATACTAGGAAAACTAGGGATCTTAGAGATTGATTCAGGGACAAGATGGTCAGTTTTTAAAAAGAACCCGAAGTTCCTGAGTTTATTATCTATTCCTGACTCCACTGAATTGTTGCTTCCCCACATACGGGATCAAACTAGTATCAGTTATCTTTTGATACATAGCAGATCACCCCATAACTCAGGGGCTTAAGACAACAATAATACTTTATTAACTGTTATGGACTGAATTGTTTTCCCCCAGCCCCCCAAATTCATATGTTGAAGCCCTAACCCTCGATGGGATTGTATTTGGAGATAGGACCTTTAAAGAAGTAATGAAGGGGACTTCCCTGGTGGTGCAGTGGTTAAGAATCTGCCTGCCAATGCAGGGGACACGGGTTCGAGCCCTGGTCTGGGAAGATCCCACATGCCATGGAGCAACTAAGCCTGTGCGCCACAACTACTGAGCCTGAGCTCTAGAGCCCATGAACCACAACTACTGAGCCCGTGCGCCACAACTACTGAGCCCACACACCTCGAGCCTGTGCTCCACAACGAAAAGCAGCCCCCATCCGCCGCAACTGGAGAAAGCCCTTGCACAGCAACGAAGACCCAACACAGCCAAAAATTTAAAAAAGAGAGAGAAAGAAGTAATTAAGGTCAAATGAAGTCATAAGTGTGGGGCCCTAATCCAACAGAACTGGTGTCTTTGTAAGAGGAGGAAGAGACACCATGGATGTGTGTGCTTGGAGGAAAGGCCAGGTGAGGACACAGAGAGATGGCGGTCACCTGCACCCAAGGAGAGAGCCCTCGGGAGAAACCAAACCTGTCAACGCCTTGATCTTGGACTTCTGGCCCCCGGAACTGTGAGAAATAAATTTCTGTTGTTTAAGTCACCCAGTCTGTGATATTTTGTTATGGCAGCCCCAGCAGACTAATATGTTATGTCTTAATGGTTTCTGTGGATCAGTGGTTCATGAGCAGCTTGGAGGGTGGTCCTCGTGCAGGATCTCTTGCCAGGTATCTAGTCGGGTTTGGGATGGGGCTGTGGTCTCATTTGAAGGCTTGACTGGGGCTGGATGATCCACTTCCGTGGTGGCTCACTCCTACTGCTGGGATGCCGGTGATGGTTGTTGGCTTGGGGCTTTAGTTCCTCTCCCCCTGGGCCTAATGAAACCTTTTTCATTCAGTCCCAACCAACCATCCTGAACCTTTTTCTTCAGTTCAATTACATATTAACTATGTCATAAGGAGAAATATGATAGCCCTTATTTTCACCCATCAGAATCTTGGTATCATAAATTGGAAAAATAGAGAATAAGTCCATGTATTAGAGGCTGTGATGTACAGTTGACCCTTAACAATGTGAGGGTTGGGGGTGCTGACCTTTCACACAGTGGAAAATCCAGTGTAACTTACAGTCAGCTCTACATATACATGGTTCCTCTGTATCTGTGGTCATGTATCCAAGGATTCAACTGACCTCAGATTGTGCAGTACTGCAGTATTTACTGTTGACAAAAATCTGCAGAGAAGTGGACCCATGCAGTTCAAACCGGTGGTGTTCAAGGGTCACCTGTACTACTCTGATCCCCTTTCAACAATGAAGGATTTTCCTCCAGCTGTTGGGAATCTGCCAATTGGTGACCCTCAACTATCAGCTAGGATGGCCCTTGGCTGAAGAGAGCTGCCTTGCCCAGGGTCAAGTCCCTTCTAGGACAGCTGTCATCTAATGACTGGTGATGATGGTATAAAGGTCTGGCTCCTTTGGCCCAACTTGGGGCCGCTCTGAGGAGCTCCCTGTGGTCTGCAGAGGACTTTGTTGAGACTGCACCACACCGCAACTTCTCCCTCTGTCCTTACCTCCTTCCCTCCTCCCACAGGTGTTGATCCTAAGAGCACTTCCTAATAAACATCCTGCACACTAATATCTACCTTAGATTCTCTATTGCTTGGGGAACACAAACTGCAGCAGTCTGCTTAACAGGAAGTTACTCTCGGAGAGGTTAGCCATCTAAGTTAGACTCCTTAAATGTAGATAAATGAGCCTCTAGACTCGAGCACACTGTGTGTTCAACTGCAGACACAGCTGCTGGAATCAAGTGATAAGACAAGAGGTAGATTTCAAAACTGGCCCACATCCTCCCCATCTCCCTGTGTCCATGCCCTTTGCAATGTGACTGTCACTTCCATTTCATTCTGTGGGCCAAAGCAAGTCATAAGCCCAACCCAGATCCAAGGGGAGAGGACACAGATTCTACCCAGGATGGAGGAGCTACAGAGGGGCGGTTCTGAGCCCAGCCTCAAGAAGCCTTGTATGGAGCACCTTGTCCCGTGGAGCCCGTCATGGTCATGAGAACACGTCCAGGCTAGCCGGTTGCAGGAGGAGACCACATGGAACAGAGACAAGCTGTTCTGGCTGAGGCCACCCTGGTCCAGCCAGTCCCCAAGTGACCTGCTAAGTGACCACAGATGTGTGAATTAGCACAGCTGAGCCAAGAAGAATGCCCAACCCAAACTGCTGACCCACAGAAGGGTGAGTTAAATAAAAGGCTGTTGTCCTGAACTGGGGGGAGGTTTGTTATTCAGCAATAGAAAAACGGATACAGTACCTACCCCTGTTGGTTACAGGAATCGAGCTGGCAAGAGAAGAGGAGAATGGAGACTCCAGGCTGCAGCAGGTGTCTTAGGGTCCCTGTGACTAGTTTTGGGACACCAAGTTGCTAAAGGGGCTGCTGCCAATGGCCCAAACATGCAACCTCCTGTCCTTGGGTGACAGGCCCCATCCCAGCTGCAGGTACACTTCCCTCATCCTGGGCATCCCATAGCGAAGGGCGCCGCCATATGAAGACACAAAAGCCCAGTTTCGGGGGCTTCCCTGGTGGCGCAGAGGTTAACAATCCGCCTGCTAATACGGGGAACACGGGTTCGAGCCCTGGTCCGGGAAGATCCCACATGCTGCGGAGCAACTAAGCCCGTGTGCCACAACTACTGAGCCTATATGCCACAACTACTGAGCCTGCACTCTAGAGCCTGCGAGCCACAACTACTGAAGCCCGTGCACCTAGAGCCTGTGCTCCGCAACAAGAGAAGCCACCACAATGAGAAGCCCGTGCCCAGCAACGAAGAGTAGCCCCGCTCACCGCAACTAGAGAAAGTACGGGCGCAGCAACAAAGACCCAATGCAGCCAAAAATAAATTAAAAAAAAAAAAAATAAAGCCCAGTTTCCTTGCCTTGAGGCAGAGCAAATTCTGGTGCAGTTTACACTCCAGAGCTCCCCTGTTAACAGGCTGAGGCTAAATCTCATCTGAAACCACACCTTTGCTTTGTTTCTTCCCTTCCCTTGCTCCTTAGAGCTTTCTTCTGAGAACACTCCATAATAAATCAACAAACTTGCATCTGAAACCCCGTCTCAGGCTCTGCTTCTAGGTACTCTGATTGAAGACACAGGTCAAGAGTGAAATTCCTAGAAGAAAACGAGGGGGAGATGGGCGTGACTGCTGTAGAAAGGAAATGGGATAAGTACCGATCATTTTAATACCTTCACATCAAGTTTTCGACCCCACGGAAGATGATTCTTCTGTTGGTTCCAGACAAATACGCTCACCGTGTGCTCCCACCTCCTAAGGAAACTCACCCATTTCCTTTACAAGCCCAGATGTAATGCTTGCTTTTCCCCTTCCATCTTTAACTGCTCCCTTCCTACTAACTCTTTCCCTCTCAGTGTTTAAATCCTTATGGGAACAAACCATCACCTCCATTCTTCCAGCTACAGCCCCATCTCTTCCCCCTCGAAGTCAGGATTCTGGAAAGAGCCATCTACACTAGAGACCTCCACATCTTCACCTCTTAATCATTCACCCCACATCACATGGCTTCTGCTCTTGACTGTGCCATTGAAAGTATTCCTGCCAAGGTTACCGATGGCCTCAGTCCTTACGTTCCATGGCCAGGAACGTCACTGATCACGCCCTCCAAATGCGTGAAACACAACGAAACACAGTCCTTGTGCTTCTGTGATACTGTGTTTGCCTGGTTTTCTGCCTACTTTCCAGGCAGTTCAGAATCCCTCTCCTTTGTTTGTCCTTCAAATGCCCACGTTTTTCTGGCTTTCTTCTCAACTACCATACATCTCTCTGGATTATTTCATCTACTATCATGGCATAAATTACCTTCTACATTCTGATGATTTAAAAATCTTAATTTCCAGGGGAGTTCCCTGGTGGCCTAGTGGTTAGGATTCCAGACTTTCACTGCTGTGGCTCGGGTTCAATCCCTGGTTGGGGAACTGAGATGCTGCAAGCCACGTGGCGTGGTCAAAAAAATAAGTATCAACAAACAAATTAATTAAAATCTTAATTTTTAGCTCCAGACTCACGTATCCAGTTGCCCTTTGGACACCTCCTCTTAATTATCCCACAGGCACCTGTTGTACGATCACCAGCCAACACACACGTGTGTCCACTTATACACACCCCCATGTGCTCACATACACACATGCACACGCACACAGCCTGCTCCTTCTCTGTTCCCTATCTCAGCAAGTGCAACTACCAGCCATCCGGTTTCCCAAGGCAAAACCTTCGGAATCGTCCTTGATTCTTCTCTTTTCTGCCCTCAACTAATCAATCACTACATCCCCAGTTCCTTTCAATTCAACCTCTTAAACAGCTCTCTGTGTTTTAACACCAGCCCCCTTCTTTCCATTGTCAGCTGCCACCAGGCCCAGATCATTTCACACTGCATCTCATCTGAGCCCCTGCTGTACCCAAATCCAATCTAATTTCCACACCCCACCAGAGGGATCATCCTAAAATGCAGAGCTGATTATTGCTCTCTGCTCCTGCTGCAAAAAATGTCCACTGCCTTCCTCTGGGATTGTTTTTTAATTAATTAATTAATTAATTAATTAATTTTTGGCTGTGCTGGGTCTTTGTTGCTGCACGCGGGCTTTCTCTAGATGCGGTGAGCAGGGGCTACACTTCATTGCGCTGCGTGGGCTTCTCATTGCAGTGGCTTCTCCTGTTGCGGAGCACAGGCTCTGGGTGCGCCGGCTTTAGTAGTTGTGGCACGCGGGCTCAGTAGTTGTGGCTCGTGGGCTCCAGAGCGCAGGCTCAGTAGCTGTAGCTCATGGGTCCTAGAGCGCAGGCTCAGTAGTTGTGGTGCATGGGCTCAGTAGCTGTGGCACGCAGGCTCAGTAGCTGTGGCTCGCAGGCTCTAGAGAGCAGGCTCAGTAGTCGTGGCGCACGTGCTTCGTTGCTCCGCGGCATGTGGGATCTTCCCGGATTGAGGCTCGAACCCATGGCCCCTGCGTTGGCAGGCGGATCCTTAACCTCTGCGCCACCCGGGAAGCCCTGGGACTGGCGTTTGCACTCACACTGGACTGGAGATTTTCTCCCATGAGAACTACACAGGCCCTATCGAATATTCTATTATGACTATTTCCCTGTTTGTGGCCCCCCAATAGACAGGAGCTCCTTCCTTTGTTCAGTGAGTCCTCAGCTATTTACCGAACTCCTCCCCTGCATAATGTGCTGTTAATAAATGGCGAACAAAATGAACACTGTCCCTGCCTCATAAGAGCTGCTTACGTACTTGTCATCCTATCAGCCTTTCGAGCACGGTGTCTGGCACCCAGCGGTTGCTTCATAAATATTTGCTGAGTAAATAAATGATAAAATGGGTGCTGTCTACTAAAGACTAATTCATTACCCTCATCCCCTTTCCAATTTTAGAATAAAATTCATGGGAACAAAGTTTATAAAAGTGATCTTCACGGTCACTGTTTACAGAGAGCATCTTTTTATTCCAAAAGGCAGAGATGAATTATATCTAAATATTTTCAGGCTGATAGACGTCTTTAAGCAACTCACATTCCTCTATAAAGATTATGCCAGTAACGGAATGCATGAAATCAGCTAAACTCTTAAGGAACTTAGCACATAAGGACAGTCAACATAATCCAATTAGAAAGAAACACTTAAACGAACTTGAATCCATCACCAGCCCTGCTGCCAAGGGCTGCTGAAAGCAGAGACCTGGGCCAAACTACAGCTGCAGAGGCTGTGACCAACATGCCAAAGAAGCTCCTGGAGGCCTTGTGTGATAAAACTCACACATGATGAGGGCCCCTGTTTAATGTCTGCAGCCAGTGGGAACACTGTTTTCCAATTCTGAAACAGATCATTTCAAAACATAAGTGTTTTGGTTTTGATTTTCTGATTTGATTTTGATTCTGATTTGATTTTGATTTTCTGAAGCTCAAACTATATAAACGTTGCAGTGTTGACTGGATCATTAAAAAAATGTGGTAAAAGGATACAACCAGAAGTGCCTCTAATTCATAATAATTCAACGATTGCTCAATCAGCATTAATAGTATATTAGAATAATCAAATATGTATTATGTGAAGGTATAATGGGCATAATGCTATATTTTGAGACTATAGAGATTTACTATCATTAACTGCTGTATACAGATGTGTAGGGTTTTCTAAAACTGTATGTACAACCTATATATAGGTAAAACTAAGTGCATTAATTGTTTTGTACATATGTGCTGCTAAACGGGTCTTAAAATAAATTTTGAATTTAGTTTCTAAAAGAGACAGCTACCATCCGCTTGTCACTTATTTTACCAATTTGCCTAGAAGCACCTCTTAATAGATTGTACAAGGCGAACTTTGTAAAATGATCATGGACAATAAGGTATATGGAGTCCAAATAACTGTGGCCTCCTAAATTATGATAAAAAACTGTGGTAAAATATACTTAACATAAAATTCATCATTTTAACCTTTTTTAAAAAAATTGTTTATTTATTTATTTATTTATTTATTTATTTATTTTTGGCTGTGCCGGGTCTTCGTTTCTGTGCGAGGGCTCTCTCCAGTTGCTGCAAGCGGGGGCCACTCACTTTCGCGGCCTCTCTTGTTGCGGAGCACAGGCTCCAGATGTGCAGGCTCAGCAGTTGTGGCTCACGGGCCTAGCTGCTCCGCGGCATGTGGGATCCTCCCAGACCGGGGCACGAACCCGCGTCCCCCGCATCGGCAGGCGGACTCTCAACCACTGCGCCACCAGAGAAGCCCTTAACCATTTTTAAGAGTACAACTCAGTGGTATCAAGTACATTCATGTGGTTGTGCAACCATCACCACCATCATCTTCAGAACTTTTTTCATCTTCCCAAACTGAAACTCTGTCCCCATTAAACACCGACTCCCCATTTCTCCCCATCCAGACCCTGGTAACCACCGTTCTGCTTTCTGTCTCTATGAATCGGACAGCTCTACGGACCTCCTATAAGTGGGGTCATATGACATTTGTCCTTTTAGGACTGGTGTATTTCACTGAGCAGAATGTCCTCAAGGTTCATCCACGTTGCGGCATCCGTCAGGATTTCCTTCCTTTTCAAGGCTGAATAATATTCCATTGTATGTTTCCATCATGTTTATCCATCCATGACATTTGGACGGTTGTTGAAACTTCACGGTGCTATCAGTTCCCTCAGTCTGTTTGTGGAATCGCAGGCTCTGACCAGGGCACAGGGTCCGTGCCCACCGCTGAGTACGGGATACAGCCGAGAACCCCTCCTCCCTGGCCCCAGAACCGCCTCAGAAAGCCTGGAAGGGCCCAGGCTCGCTGGCTTTCACCAAGAGCTTCATAGTTGTGCGGTATGAACAGTTAAGAATACCACTTTCTAGTCACAGTCGGGGTGGGGGCAGGGCACAGAGGGCAGCCCTAGAACGCCCTCTGGATTCTCTCTCACTTTAACTGGGAGAGGCCGTCCCGAGCACAGAACTTCTGCAATCACGGAAAAACCCTGTGTTTTTGCTGCGTCCGCACCATCACTTCACATGATCTAAAGTCGAAATAACCGTCTCCTCTTCCATGCAGTGTCTCTCCTTACACGGGGCTATCCTGTCAGTTATCCCTGGTCCATGAGAAGAAGCCAACATTTTGAGACTTGATGCCTCTCGGCCGGTCGCTTCCCTCTTGGCTCCCTCCTCCGGTCTCCTCCCTCCTCCCCCAGGGTTTCTGTCCCAGACCTCCTGGCCCGCTGGCCTCTCGGCAGGTTTGGCACAAGGTGGAGGGCAGGAAGCAGTGGAGACGCCAGACTTTCTACCCCTCTGCCTCGCGTGGCATCTCTGGCCAGTGGCTGCCTCTCCTCTGCGGTGCCAGCTCCTGCCAGGCAGACACGCTGGTTCTACCTCCCATCTGATGGGCTCCCAACACGTCCCTCCAGCCCGAGGGGAGCAGTGGCTTCCTGCTTTTGATCATCTTTGGGTTGCCGCATCATTCCTTTTCTGGACATATTTGTTCTATTATCTCTAGGACCAAGTCTCTTTGCTAAATGCCCGGGAGAACAGAAGCCTCTAGATCTTTGCTCATTCATACCCAAGAACACAGACGACCTTCCTCCTGGGCCCTTAGCTCTAAGCGGCCAAGGCCTGCACCTCTCCACGTCTCTAGTGAGCGGTCCTCTTGTCCCCAGTCTCTGCCAGATGCCCACCTCCCAGAGACAGCCGCCCGCCCCCAGCTCCTACCCACCCCAAGCCATGGCTAATTTTCTTTTCCGGGAGGCCCTCCCCTCCCCTCTCCCCTTATTTAGACCCTACAATCAGCCAAGGCTTCCTTGCCCTTATCAGACAACAGCATTTTCCCTTCCCGTCCCCTGCAGTGTGGACCGTTTTTTTTCACTCCTGACCCCCACTCAGCCTACTTTCCGCCTTTATTTAACTGTTTTACCTGAGTGCTAGTCTGTTCCCAGTAAGACTGTAAGCCCTAGAGAGCAGAGACAACGCCTTGCATTTTATTCCTCAGCGCTGAAAACAATACTCTGCTAAGCTTACATCTAATAAAATCATCATCAGACGAACAAGGAGGAGAGTCACAGGAGGGTCTCTGCGTGACGAACACATCTTCCTTCTCCCCAGAGGTAGCAACTGTTATGGTTGGATGGTGACCCCCGAAAAGCTCCGCTGAGGTCCTGGCCGCTGATCCCCGTGAACGCAACCTTACTTGGAAATCGGGTCTTTGCAGAGGTCATCAAGGAGCGGTCGCGCTGAGCTAGGCTGGGCCCTCACCCAACACGACTGGTGTTCTCATAAGAGTTTAAAGCTGGACACGTACAGAGACAGAGGGAAGACAGCCATGTGAAGATGGAGGTGGAGTGACGCTGCGACAGCCCAAGAAAATCCTGGGGCTTCCGGAAGCTGGGAGAGGCCGGGAAACATCCTCCGCCCCCTCAGAGATTGCAGCGGGAACGTGGTTCTGCCGAACCCTCGACTGCAGCCTTCCAGCCTCCGGAACCGTGAGACAATAGCCTCCTGTTGTTTTAAGCCCCCCAGTTTGTGCCCCTTTGTCACGGCAGCCGCAGGAAACTAACACCACGGCTGAATAAAATAGTTACATCCGTGTGGATAGGCTCTAGCGACAGGGTCCTCGTAGCCTTGCTGGGCACAGGAATGATACTGAGCGTCTGTGGTACAGCCCACACGGACTAGGAGGCGGTGATGGTGGTCCCACACGCAGGGCCCACGGTGCTGAAAGGCAGAGTGCTTCAGCGCTGGGGCTAAGCCACCTTCTTCCATCCATACCCACGAGTCCCAATCCTCCGAAGGATTCAAAGACACCTGCCTCACCATCCCACTCTGCTTGGAAAGGCTCACCTTTCCAAGAATGCCTCCCAAGTCAAATGACGTCAGACTTTAAATCTTTAAAATCTAGAACAAAATTTCTACAAAGAACAATTTTGGGGCTTTGCCTATGACTTTTTACTCTAGTATCCCAATCAAGATAAAGTCAAAGAAAGCTTTTAATGCCTGATTTTTAAAAAGAAGCGAAGAGAGCAACAAGCTTTTTCTGGTCGTGTTCCAGATGTTACCATTCGTTTGGTTTCCATTTGCCTACTGTGCCCTCGCCACTTTTTTCTCAGTTTGTGATTCATGATAAAACGTACCCAAACTGTCAGTCAGGAGTACACAGCTTTAGCTTCAGCTGTACACAGACTCTGCCCTCCCTCCCACACCTGGCGGCCCGGCCCCCAGGAGAAGGCCCAGACTTACAGATTTGGAGGGAGAATGGTGTGTTGGCCATGCTGACGGAGGCCTGGCTGAACTCTGGAAGGAGGACGGGCAGAACCTCTGGCCTGTGTCCGGAGGGGAAGAGGACGCATAGATGCGATTTTCCAGTCGCTCAGGCTCATGCTGATAGGATTCGAGAGGAAACGTGTGCTGCTTGGCCACTTGGGTGGGTGTTGATGGAGAGGAAGAGAGGCCTGAAGTTGGGGAGGAAACCACACAGGGCCGTTAGAAATCTGGCCGGCACAGGGAAAGGGGCTTCCATCTACAAGGGCCAAAAATCTCAAGTGGCAGGAATATAAAAGATTAAATTCTGAATACTGGGGACAAGCTAGTAGACAATGACTTCTAACCCCTTAGAATCAGCTGTGCCCAGAAATCCCCTCGTCATCCGACTTGAGTCGTGGGCAGGGCCCCCTTGCTGTGAAGGGGCCGCCCCAACAGTTCAGAAGCTGTCGGGGGTGAAAGACTTCTCACACACGCGCTTCGGATGCTATTTTCCGCCACTGAGTCCAAGACCACTGGATCTCCCCTCCTCCCCTACACAGCACGGCGCCAAGAGCACGCCGAGTGGAACCCATATTACTCGAGATGAGACATAAGGAAGTTCAGGAAGTATTCAGCAGAGACAAAGGTCAGGGTTGCAGAAGTCACCTGACAACATACACCGAGGAGCAGACGAGACACGCTGTTATTGTCAAAATGGGCCACGTGAAGATGGTCACTGAGTGTGCGGTAGTGAGAAACACCACGAAGATAAAGGCTGGGGGGCGGCTTCGGGAAGGAAGGAGCCTTGCAGAGTGAAGACTTAGATGGACAGGAACCAGGAAGAAGCGGGTGGGAATCGGTGACCAAGGCGCTGCAAGGAGGCTGGGGACAGGAATCTGCCGGAGCGAGAGGCCGTCCACTTCGACAGGGTTGGTACAATCCTGGGGGCCTGGCTCACTCACACCTCGCTGATTACACCACAGGATCACTGCTAGGAGCTGAATGGTGTCCCCCGCCCCCCCAGAGAGATATGTTAAAGTCTCAACCTCCGCTACCTATGAATGGGACCTTATTTGGAAATAAGGTCTTTGCAGATGGAATCAAGCTGAGATTATACCGGAGTAGTTTGGGCTCTTGACCCTATGTGTAGTGTCCTTATAAGAGGAGAAGACACAGACACACACACACACACACACACACACACACACACACACACACATACACACACGCACACAGAGGTGAAGGCCATGTGATGACAGAGGCAGAGATCAGAGTGACGCCTCTATGAGTCAAGGAACACCAAGCGCTGCTGGCGACCATGAGAAGCTAGAAGAGTGGAGGAAGGTGATCAAAAGGTACAAATTTCCAGTTATAAGATAAATAAGTACCAGGGATGTCATGTGCAAAATGACGACTGCAGTCTCAACACTGCTGTACGATATACAGGACAGTTGTTAAGAAAGTAAGTCCTGAGCGCTCGTCACAAGGAGAAAAGTTCTTTTCCTTTTTCTTTTCTTTTTATTGTTTCTATAGAGATGAGAGATGTTAGCCGACCCACTGTGATCATTTCACGATACACGCAAATCAAAGTATCATGCTGTATGCCTTAAACGTATGCGGAGATGCGTATCAATTATTTCTCAACAAAACTGGAAGACGGCAAAAAGAAGCTAGAAGAGGCAATGAGGGATTCTATACAGAGTCTCAGGGAGAGCGTGGCCCTGCTGACACCTTGGTTTCAGACTTGCAGCCTCTGGAACCGTGAGAGAAAAAACTTCTGTCGTTTTATGCCACCCAGTTTGTGGTACTTTGTTATGGCAGCTCTAGGAAATGAATACAATGATGTTGCCTGATATTGATTTGTTTTCTAAGATCAGACTCTGGATTTGAGTCTGATCTCTCACATTTATAGGTAACTGAATAAAATTTTTATTTTAAATTGGTTACTTAAAAATATTTAATCATGCAAGCCAAAGCAAAGACATCAGTAGACACGGTCCAAGGGCCACCCTCTCGCTCCTTCCGACCCTGACAAAGACCGGTCAGCCTACGAGCCCCCAGCCTGGGGCTCTTTCTCTGTGCTGCTCTGGGCCACGTCCAGACTCCTCTCATGCCATCGCTGTGCATTCCATCCTCACCCCCCAGAGCGGCCGCCTAACTCACCCCATCTCCCTCCTGCTGACTCTGCGGCCCTAGGAGCCTCCCACCCCTGAACTCAGCACATTTTTTTCTGTACCGAGCGCTACCAGTGAACAAGGAGCTGCTTCACACCAAACCAAATGTAAAGTACGGAATTCTCTCCCCGCTACCCGCCCCTCCCCCCCGGCCCCCAACCGCATCATCGGCCCAGAGCTGTCCTGGGCGAGGGGCAGGTGCTTGGTCAATGCCGGCCCCCAACAGGCAGAGAAAGGGAAGGGGACAGGGCCAAGGCTCAAGCTCAGTTGGAAACTTCCCTCCCATATTTCCCAGGCAGAAGCATGGGGAGAGTAACCAGGGAAAGGAGGAGTGTCATTTTCCAGGGACCCCTTATCCCACGGAACCACGCCAAGTGGGGATGCCTGCCCCCCGGGCCCCAGGCTGACCTGGGAGGAGCTCCAGGTGAAAGCAGGAGGTAGAATGCTGTCACCACGGTCTTGAAGGTCTCCAGACTTACGACCTGAAAGGCCCCTAAGAGCAAAGGCCCCTAAGTTGCCAAAACTTTTTGGAAAAAAGTTTACCCCAAAGGTCTTGAGAAGCAAGGCCCGTTTGGAGATGGGGCTGGGGGAGTGAGGAGAGGAGGACGGAGACTGGGGACCCCGGGCAGCTGGAGATCTGATGGTCCAGCAGCTCTGCAGGGGGAGATACAGGTGCTCTGGCAGGCAGGCCAGGCTGTGGGTGATACCCACGGAGCAGGAGTGAGGCCACGGGCCAGGCTGGGGCGGGCCCGAGCCTCTCAGGGGGCTGTGCCGGAAGGGAGAAGGAAGCCCTCGGGCTGCTTTGTTTGTGGACGGGCACCTCGCGGGCCTCAGGCCCCAGGGGCGGTGGCGTGGCCTTCACTGGCTCCCGTGACAGCCCGCGCAGGTGCCACGGTCCAGCGGGAAACGTCCTGGTCCCTGCTCCCAGCTCTCGCCTGGGCCACTGGACACAGAGGCCCTTCCTGTGCTTTCTCTGGGGTGTTCCCTGCCTTCGGGGTTTGTGCTGGAGACCGAACAGAGGGGGAAACAGAGCAGGACTGGGTGGGGGCCTTTTAGGCTCAAAAGCCTGTGCCACTGACCACACCCTGACAACCCTCAGGCGGAGCCCCTCGGGGGCCTGAGTTCTGCACATAAAGGACAAGCAGCCCCAGTGATCTCCGGCACCCTCCAGCCCGCAGCGAGAAGCACCAGGGTGGACCCTTCTCCGTCTCGCAGGGCTCAGTCTAGACCCGTCCCCATCTGGCGGCGACCCCGCTCCAGGCCCGCGGGGGAGTTTTCCGAGGCCAGAGGAAATCAGTGCCTCTGAGGGGTCATTTCGGCAGCATCTCTCACGACTACAAACACAAGTCCTTCCCCAGCCATTCTGCTACTGGGCATTGGGGCCGCAGACGTACCTGCGTCAGCACTAACCAGCCAGTGTCTGGGGTCCTCCACCTCCCTGGTGCTTCAAAGCAGAGCCTGAGACACACGTGCTCATATGCAGGAAGAGGCTACATGAATCACTGCACGTTCACAGCCTTCCTCCCTACGGAACGCGGCAAGCTCCGCTGCCCTTCTCATCTCCCAGACAGAGGGGTAAGTGAGGGGAGCAAACCGCAGAGCCGTCTGCATAGAAGGATCCATTGAGAGTTTCGCAGACGGGGAAGAACCTGTACCCCTGCATCCCACTGTCTGCACTTGCCCAGAGTGTCTGGGAGGGACGGCTGGATGCAGAGGACGTGCCCTAGACACACACAGCCCTGGGGAGCTGCCCAGGATGAGGAGAAGATGCCGGGCTTTCCAGCCGGTGGTGGGAACAGTCTGTTTCTGGTGGAACCATCCCTCAAGGAAGCTCCTCTCATGGAAATCTTTCCAAGTTCAAGAGATGCATCCACCTTTCCACCTGGCCTCCTGCTTCCTCCCTCCTCCCTTCCCAGAGCAGGTGATTCCTGCTGGGAAACAGGATGATACCCTGGACTATGGGGGAGGGGGAGGGGTGGAGGAGGGGACAGGTAAAATGCTGTGTGGATTAGGAATGGGTGTAGCTTCGGGTACGGGGAAAGAACTTTCCTAGAACCAAAACCTCGTCCCCTCTTTGCGCTGAAACCTGAAACATCTCTAAGAGGGTGGAGTCCTATGATACCATCTTACTGGTTACAAAGTGCTGGGACACACTCTTGCTCTGTTTGCTCCTAGCAGCTCCCACCCCCCGCCACCACCCCGAGAGAGAAAGGGGGCAGGTTTATGACCCCACTTCACAGGTGAAGAAACTGGGGCTTAGGAAAATTACGGATCCATTCACTTTAGTGAGTGAATGGCAGAGATCACAGCCGGATCCAAATTCTAGACTGTTTTTGCCGTGATTAAACTGGAATATCGCCCAGAGCTAGAACACAAAGACTTAGACTCACACTTTGGGTGCGCGAATCACCCTTCCAGAAAGTGTGGTTTCACAGGCCAGGAGGAGGGAAGCATGGGTGCCTGGAGGGACGTTGGTGTTGCTGAAGGACGGCGGGGGGGGACGCAGGAGGGAGAGGGGGGCTCCCCGCGGTGGCGGGGCAGCGGTGGCGGGGCGAGGATGGGTGCCTTCAAAGATGTTTTCTCTTCCGTGCCAGCCAGAAACAGTAGAGACATTCTCACCAGAGAGGTGTGCACACTTATGCCACTTTACCAGTGGGGGGAAACTGTCTTATGAAAGGAAAGGGGGCCAGGTAAGCACGATATACCTAAATCTTTTTTCTTTTTTTGAATATTGGTGTCACAGTAAAGGGGAAAATGGGGTAATGCTGACACAATCCTCCATTAGTTTTAACCTACTTTTTTGTTTGTTTACTTATTTATTTATTTTTGGCTGCGTTGGGTCTCTGTTGCTGCGCGCGGGCTTTCTCTAGTTGGCGGCGAGCGGGGGCTACTCTTCGTTGCAGTGCACGGGCTTCTCATTGCGGTGGCTTCCCTTGTTGCGGAGCACGGGCTCTAGGCACGCGGGCTTCAGTAGTTGTGGCGCACGG
>NC_041218.1:5754138-5771663 GCF_002837175.3 Physeter macrocephalus | reverse complement strand
TCGAACCCGTGTCCCCTGCATTGGCAGGCGGATTCTTAACCACTGCGCCACCAGGGAAGTCCCCCCAGTCCTTTTAAAGAGACCAATTTCTTTTTTTGTTTTTGTTTTATTGCTTTTTTTTTTGGACTTAAAACAACTATAAATGTTTATTAATTCACACAGTTTCAGTGTGTCAGGAATTTGGGAGCAGCTTAGTTGGATGGTTTGGGGTTGGAGTCTTTCATGAGGCTGCAGTCAAGGCCCCAGTCCCAATTTATTTCCTAATTGTAGGATAAACTGCCCAACTCAGTCTCTCAGGAGAATCATGTGTCCGATGGGCCAGCTGCTATGGGCCAGGTCAAGATGCAGCAGACAAGTCCCACCTTTCAGTCTGGCTGGAGGAAATGGGACAAAAGCAAAACCAGCACCAACACCACCAGCAGCACTCAATGAGCGCCAAGAGTGAAATGCCTGTAAGGCCAAAACCGGGGGCGCTCGGAGAAGGGGCTGGAGGGGCGGGAACGTCCCACGGACACACCCGGAAGAGCTGGGCCTCAACTCCGGAGAATGAAAAGGGTCTACCTCTGATTTAGACAACTTTCCCATGGGCCCGACAGCACGGAGCTGTGGCAACAAAACCAAGAAGGACAGACAGGCTCCCCCGTCTTGTTCTTCCGAGAAGGCTCTCCCTCCTTCCCCTGCAGTGCTCAGAGGCACTGCCGTCCGCCTCTGAGAGTGAACAATGCCTCCGAGTCCTCTGAGGCTGCAGCCAGGGCCCGTGAATAGGCTCAGTGAGTGAACAGAAACGACTCCTGGCAGCCACGCCAGACGCCAGGCCAGTGGCTCCAGACACCAGGGAGCCACGAGCTGGTGACTTCACAGGGCCAGGCTGTGCTGGCGTGAGCTACGTCTGGAGAGAAGGGGAGGAAGGGGGACAGCGGTGCCACTGGAAGAAAGCAAACAGAGGCAGCGGAGGGATGCAGAGGAGAGGCCTGCATTCCAGGAGCCTCCAGATCCAGGCCTAGTCTCACCGCTACCTAGCCAACCCCGTTTGGTAAAAATAAACCAGGTAGACGAGATGGCCGTGAGGCGTGCATCTGCGTGTGCTCCCCCCACCTTCCTTGGGCAGCACCAGCCTTTTTCCTGCCCGTCAGCACTTGGCTCACAAGGCTAACGAGGCTGGGTCTGAAATACCAAGGAAGAAAAACCAAAATGAAAAAATTCATTTTCCAAGCACCTAAACCCAAGAACTGCTGTTTCTTGTAACAGCGGTTTTTTTTTTTTTTGTTTTTTTTTTTTTTTGCGGTACGCGGGCCTCTCACTGCTGTGGCCCCTCCCGTTGCGGAGCACAGGCTCCGGACGCGCAGGCTCAGCGGCCACGGCTCACGGGCCCAGCCGCTCCGCGGCATGTGGGATCCTCCCGAACCGGGGCGCGAACCCGCGTCCCCTGCATCGGCAGGCGGACTCTCAACCACTGCGCCACCAGGGAAGCCCGTAACAGTGGTTTAAGCAGAGATGCTAACAGCAAGTGGATATTGTCGCCTTTGGAGGGCTGCAGCTGCGCCCCTCAAAGTGAATTTGGAGGTTCTACACGCTTGGTAGCCAGTACCTGCTGGGACCAGATGCTGTGGCCACTCGTTCCCCAGGTGCCCCCCCTCCTGATCCCTGCAGACCAAGACATGGGCTCCCGGCACCGTGCCCGGGCCCCCTCAATCCAGATCATGAAGGTGGAGGAGATCGCAGCCAGATCACTGCCACCGACCAGCGGTCAAGCAGTTCCACGACTCCAAGATCAAATTTCCGCTGCCCCACCGGGTCCTCCGTCGCCAGCACAAGCCACGCTTCACCACCAAGAGGCCCAACACCTTCTTTTAGATGCAGGGCCTCCCTGTCCCCAGGCCCGCCCAAATAAAACTCACTGGGAACACCCGATGCTCAGGAAAAAAAAGAAAAAAGAAAAAGAAAAAATTCATTTTGTTCCTGATCTTAAACATCCTTGCTGACCATTGCTCCAAGAGCACGGAGTGAGGAGAACAAATTTTCAATTTACACTGGATGGGGGTTTGCTTACATGCGGCTTTTAAAACAACTAACTGGGCTTCCCTGGTGGCGCAGTGGTTGAGAGTCCGCCTGCCGATGCAGGGGACGCGGGTTCGTGCCCCGGTCCGGGAGGATCCCACCTGCCGCGGAGCGGCTGGGCCCGTGAGCCATGGCCGCTGAGCCTGTGCGTCAGGAGCCTGTGCTCTGCAACGGGAGAGGTCACGACGGTGAGAGGCCCCCGTACCGCAAACAAACAAACAAACAAACAAACAACTAACTATGCATCAGAGACCTGTGCGTCCGGAGCCTGTGCTCTGCAACGGGAGAGGTCACGACGGTGAGAGGCCCCCGTACCGCAAACAAACAAACAAACAAACAAACAACTAACTATGCATCAGAGAGATGGGGGTGGGGTGGGTATTGTTCCTAACTTTGGAGGGATGGTGACGGGGCTCATGGGAGGATGGTGATACAGACAGCGTGTGTCAAACTAAATGCCCCAGCCAGGGAGAGGCAGGGCCCCCTGCTGCTAAGGGACCATGCCACAGAGAGGGACATTAGGAGGGACAGAAGGCCCCTGGCAGCAGAAGAAAGACAAGCAGGGTGTGCACATGCTGGGGTCCGGTGTGCCCTGTGGAGAGGGGTCCTCGTGCAAAGGTGCACCGCTGGCGTCCGTCAGACACCAGCGTGTTCCCACCCCGGGCTGATGTCGAGGAGACCAGAGGTGCAGAGGCAACTCCCCAGAGCTGGTCAGCAGATGCCATTCTAGGGTCACAACAAACACCCTGAGGCCTCACCAGCCCCCGCCCAAGCGTCCATTACTCAGGCCCGGAGAGGATGGGGCGAGGACAAGGAGCGGCTGGCCGGAGCCAGGCCCTGTCCGGGAGGAAGGTCTGCAACACTCCAGACACGCCGTCACGGTACAGGTGGAGGCACCCGTGGATGGGCCCCTGGGCCTCTTTGTGAATTCCCAGGTCACAGGCTCTCCACCGTGTCCACCAAGCGCGCCGAAGGATGCATGATGGGGCTGCCACTGACTCAGCAGGGCAGGACAGCCAAGGAGGTGGGGGGGATAACCTGAGGCGGGAACTCTGGAAGGAAAGGAAATCTCCGCCTCGCCCCTCCCTGCGGTGTCGTTCAGGGTAACCTACGGGAGCCTGGGAAGTACAAAGGCAGTGTGAGTTCCGTGTCTAAATAGGAAGCTGCGTCATCAGGAAACCTGGGCCCAAACCTGAGACCCTGGTGAATCCTGGGCACAGGCTTGACCTGAGGTCTGAGGCTCGATGGTAGATTTCTAGGTCCTTCTTGATTTTAAGGAACCACCCATGTCCGGTGGCAGCTGGACTTTCGGGGGCCTGAACTCTACTCGAGGGGAAACCAGACTTCTCCGGCCTCCGTGGGCTGGGGTCTCCCTGGGTGCCAACAGAAGTGGGCACTCTCCTTTGCTCAGGAGGACGGTTGGACCGCCCACCCCGGGCACGGCTCGCGTGTGGCCTGGGTCTGTCCCAGCCCGGTGGTGGTCTGCTCTGAGGCTCTGGGCAGAGTATCCCTGAAGAGCCCCCGTAACTTTTCCACTGAACTTTGGATACCTTTCTGCCTCCGTTTGCCATGGGAAGGCTTGGCTCAAGACCCTTGGTCTGGGCAGCCCCCCATCTGCATCCCTGGAGTCTGACCCAACACGCTGGGCAGGACGTCTGAGTCACCCGGTCAGCTGAGAGGCTCTCAGCCCACAGTTCTCAAACCCGGCTGAGCAGGGTCACCGGGCAGCTCGGAGAATACAAAGTCTCAGGTCCTAAGGATCCCGTTGAGTGGGTCTGAGGTAGAGCCTGGGAATCTGCATTTCTGAAGTTCCCCCGGTGATACAGGTGGCCAGACAAGTTTGGAACCATTCATTCAATCCAACCTCCTCATTTTACAGATAAGAGACTTCTAAAGTAACTCTAGTTCCCATTCTTCGTGGCCCGTGGAATGAGGCCTCAGCCCTCTCTCTCTCACAGCTCCCTTCTTTGAGAGCAAATTCTCTTCTTTCTGAGTTCCAAGCCCCCTGCCTGGCCTCTGATGGAAACTACTCTTCTTGCAGCCCTTGACAGTCTCACGCAGAGACTCCCTTGAATGGCGTCTCGTCCCAAGGGCCCCCGCTCCTTTCTAGCTGGCTGCTTTGAGACCTTGCTACAAACGCTCCAGAATCACCCATTTCCTAAAAGATGCTCTCCTGGTGTCCTCTCTGTCCCGTCCACTCCACCAGGGCCCCTCTCTCAGGGGTAGAGTTTTTGGACTCTTCTCCAGAAATGGGCTTGGATAACGTTATATCCAATGGCTTTGGCTCTGGCCATACTTGAGCTTACTCTCAATTCATATATTAATTTGGAATAAGGTTTGGGGCTGCAAGTTTTGCTTATAGACTCTAAGAGTCTGTTTTACAACCTTTTATAATTGAAACTATCCAAAATCTGTTGGAGATGGAAGTCATTTTGGAGTCAGTCAAAGCATGATGGTAACGTGGTAGGTGAAAAATTCTTTCTTCTAAGAAAACAAACTCTTTTAGGACATTTTCTAAGGTTCTTATTCTCCTAGAAGGAAGGCAGGAAAAGCTGCAGTTTTACAGGGCTTTGTATACCCAACAGCATTCTGGACCTAGTTATTAAGTAGTTGGCTCTAGCGTGTCGATTTTTGCGTGGGTAAACCGGCAAAAGAAAACGAAACAGAAACAGCGGAGGGGGGAATGTCGAGGGCATTCACAGGGGTAACTTCGGATCAGTTCCAGCAGTCTGGCCCAGCCTCTTGTCTGCCTGGCCTTTAGAAGAGCTGTGCCCTTTTCATGCTCCTCTGGAGGCCTGAGTTCTGCTTCGTGGCCCCCAAATGTAACCCGAGCTGCTTCACTACAGCAGAAGATAAGAGCACATGTGCCTTTTGATGTGGAACCTCAAAGGCAAATCCTCTGCAAAGGGACGAGAAAAAACAACACAACACAACCCTCAGTGGCTTTGTAAGAGGGAGAGATTCTAGAACAATCGGTTCCCATATAAAGCAGTTTCTAAAAAACAATTTGCTAAGGATTCGACAATGTAAGGGAAATAGCTACGCCAGTGCCCTCTGAGGCTGGTCTCTGTGGAATCACAAAAGTAAGAGGCATCCTCTGGTGCCACACAGGTTAATTCAGCCGAATGTGACAGAGTCAGGGTGGCTCCCACCAAGTGAACCGGAGCGGTGGAAACGGTGGTGGGTGACCTTAGTGGACAAATGTTTCATGACCTCATTTTACAGTGGAGGAAACGCAGGCCCCGGGAGGTGATGTGTCAGGGCCATGGGCGACAGCTAGGACGGGAGCTGGACCATGCACGGCAATGACACGGGTCTTCAGACCCCCAGGCGGACACCTTCCCTGAGCTCTGAGAGGGTTCAGACTCCGATTCACCAGCATGAGTGTCAGGGCAGGAGGCCGTCTGTGTAGGTGAGAGGAAGGAGCGCACGTTCCCATGGGGGTACGGCAGGTGCATGGGCTTAGAGCTGGGAGGGTGGCACTCGGGGTACCCACACCATTGCATGCAGGCTCCTCTCCCCGTGCCCGCCAGCCACCCCAAATATGCCCACAGGCTGCACAGGGTGGCGGGGGTAGTGGCCAGCCCTGACTCAGACGTGCCGGGTTTGGGAGAGGGGGAGGAGAGTCTGTCCTCGGTCAGTGTGGTGACTGTCATTTCCTGAGAGCACATAAGGGAAGGACACTAACTCAGCAGGAGGCCATGGAGTTTCATACTCGCTGGCTGGTGCCGAGGTGCCCGGGGGCAGGGGAAAGGCTTTCTGACACTGGCCACAGGTGGGGCCCGAAGATTTCTGGGCAGGGGCCCTCCTGGTGCCCTGCGCTGCTCAGATGTGCCCTTAGGTCAGGACTAGCTTCTATGCAAGTTCAGACAAGTCTCTCTGACCTTGATCTCTCTGAGATGCCTGTTTATAACACAGCATCGTCCAGGCAAATTGTCCTGGCAAAGCCAGCCTGCCGGTACTCGCTGTGATGTGAATCGGTGGATCTGGTTTGAGGGTGCACTTGGAATTGGCCCTGCTGAGACGGGACTACGGTTCTGTACAGGGAGGGGCAAGGCCAGGCCTCTTCAAGAGGCAGCAGAGCCTCTGCCTGAAAACGCCCCCGTGCTGACCAGGGGCTCTGAGCCGGGCCTCCCCTCTCTGTGCCTGGGACACCACCCCTCCGTGGCTTTCCCTGCTCTGCCTCCAGCCCCTCTTGGAATTCCTGGGTGTTCACTGCCCGTCACCTGTTTATGATTCCAGCTGACGGGGAAACCTGCCACGCGGAAGCTCCCAGGGAGGACTCTTTAAAACCTGAAATTGTACCTTGAGTTATTCCTACGCTGTCTGCAACTCGTGTGCTGGAACCACTCCGAACCCGTGATGCTAGCTCCCCTGGCGGCGGGCGCCCCCGGCTCGTGGAGTGCGGTCCCTCCCGCCGTGCTCGGCGGCCCCCCTTTGGGTGGCTTCTGGGCTGTTTAGCCGCCCCACTTCTCCATGCTGGGCTCAGTATGGGGGAGGAGGGGCCGTGGGGACCTAGGAGGGGCTCCGAGCCCCCGTCCCCTCCCCGAGGTGTGTGCGGTCATTTCCAGATGTGCAGCCCCCAAGGCGTCTGGAACGCACCTCCCTACCAGGCCATTCGCAAACCACCGCTCTGGAAAGCCTTGTTCTGCCCAGCAGGCGGAGGAGGCTGAGGCCCGGAGCCGGGGAGCCGGCTGGTGGGTGAGTGTGATGCCCGCTCTGGCCTCCCGCTGGGCGCCCAGCAGGCCAGGTGGCTGCCGGCCAGAGCCGGCACCCCTCCCCTCCCCTCCCCTCCCCTCCCCTCCCCTCCACGGGGTGCCGCTCTGATGAGGTTTCAACCCAGTCAGGGAGAGGGGGGCCCCCATAGCCAGCCCAAGGCGGCCGGACAAGCGAGAATTTTCCCGGAGTGGTCATGCTCAGCTGATCCCCTCCCCCCCCCTCCACGGGGTGCCGGCGGCGGCCGCTCCCGCCAGGCCTTCTGGGTGTGAGCAGTCGGTGAGATGGGTGGCGGGTATGTGTGAGACCAGGGTGGCCTCCAGCAGGGTGGGCATCCAGGCCGAGCCTCTGCCACCGGTGCTGTTTCTATGGGGCTGGTCTGAGCTCCAAGCTCTCCTCATCCTCCTCACGGAGAGAGGGGCTGAGAGCACCCCCCAACCCCCAGGGATGAATGGGTAGACTCTCCACGGAGGACGAAGAGGGGAGGAAAGAAAGCTGCTGGCAGAAGGGAACCAAGCATCTCAGGATGGAAACACACGTCCTGGCTGCGTCCTTCTAAAGACAACCCAGAACCTCAAACGACAGCAACACAAGAACAGCTCCGGGAGTTCAGGACCTTGTAAAAGATCACAGCATCATTCCTGCACTTTCCCTGGTAACAACTCCACCAGAGGGAACTGGAAAAGGGACCGTCTTTCCGGGCAGCCTAGAATTCCTTGCGTTCCTGAGGCCGACCTACAAGCCATCAGGGCTTGTTTCACGGAGGGGGAGGAGGCAGCCCTATGTGCAGGTCCCCCTCCGAGTACCTCCCCCGCTCGATCACTCCCTTTGCCGCCCCAGGCTCCCCTTTTTCTCCAGGTCATTTTTACCTGAAAGGCGCCATCCCTGTGTGAACCGTGGCCAACCGGCTCCAGGCTGGCGGGAGAGCGGTTACTACACACGCCACGAGGAGGGGGCCGCAGAGGGCGCAGGGAGGAGAGGCAAGCACAGGGCCGGGTGCCCGGCCTCAGTGGCACCCAGTTAGCACGCTCTGCCCCCACGTCATCTTCTCTCTGGCTTTCTGGAATCGGTGTGTGAGAACTGAGATCCCCATGCTGTGCTTGGGGAAGCGGGTTTCCCCCCCTGATCTTCTGATTCAGTTCACAGCTTCAGCATCTACTGCTGGCTAAGCTCCTCTTTTGTAAAGCCGTCACTGGCTTCTGGAGGTTTTTATTCTTCCTTTTTACGTACCGTGCACCTTCTGACATTATAAAGTCACAGGATGCTGTAGTTACATCTTTACAGACCTCGTCTCCTTCACTGAGTGTGAGCGGTAGTGAGTCTTATGTATCACCGTGCCCCCTGCACGCACGGTGCCTGGCACGCAGACCCGCCTCAGTAAATATCCGCAGGACTTAACGCGGCACCCGCTTTGTACAACAAACTGCTTAACAAAAGCACAGCCCATAAAAGAACACATGAGGGCTTCCCCGGTGGCGCAGTGGCTGAGAGTCCGCCTGCCGATGCAGGGGACACGGGTTCGTGCCCCGGTCCGGGAAGATCCCACATGCCGCAGAGCGGCTGGGCCTGCGCGTCCGGAGCCTGTGCTCCGCAACGGGAGAGGCCACAGCAGTGAGAGGCTGCGTAACACACACACACACACACACACACACACACACACAAAAAGAACAAATGAATAAATCGGATTCATCAAAATTTAAAACTTAAGCTCTTTAAAAGATACTGTTAAAGAAAGGAAAAAAGACAAGTGACAGGGAGAAAAATAGTTGCAAAACACATATGTGATAAAGGACTTGTATGCGGACTATATAAACAACTCTCAGAACTCCATAATAAGAGAACAAATAATTCAATGAAAAAGAAAAGTGGACAGAAGATTAAATAGATACTTCACCAAAGAGGATATACAGATGGCAGGCACGCTAAAAGGTACTCAACATCATTAATCATCAGGAATCTGCACATTAAAACGCCAATGAGCGACCCCTACAAACCTCTCAGACTAGCTGAAAATGTTTTTAAAAACTGACCATACTTAGTGCTAGGGAGGATGTGAAGTAACAGGAGCTCTCATACATTGCTGGTGGGAATGCAAAACGGTGCAGCCAGTTTGGGAAGCAGTTTGACAGTTTCCTATGAAGTTAAACATACATTTACCATATAACCCGGCAATACCACTCATAAGAGAAATGAAAACTTTTATTCACACAAAAGCCTGATGCAAACGTTTATAGCGGCTTTATTCATAGTTCGAAAATGGAAACCACCCAAATGTCCTTCAACTGGTGAATTAATAAACCAACCGGTACCTCCACAGCATGGAACGCTACTCAGTAATAATGAGGAAAGAACCACTGATACGGGCAACAACGTGGGTGGTTCACGGATGCGTTTTGCTAACTGAAAGAAGCCAGACCCCAAAGCCTATATACTGGATTTTTTTCATTTATAGGACATTCTGGAAAAAGCAAAATTATAGGGTAGGGAAAAATTATAGGCTGCCCGGGGTTGAGAATGGAGGAGGGGAGAAGTTGACTGTAAAGGGGCCTGAGGGAATATTTGGGGGTGATGGAATTGTTCCCTGTCTTGATGGTGGTGGTGATTATATAATTATATACGTTTCTCAAAACTCACAGAGCTGTACACTAAAAAGGGTGAATTTTACTGTGTGTAAACTCTACATCCATAAACCCGATCGTTCATGAAAGTTCTCTAGCATGAGTTTGACGGGCTGTCTGTGTGGTCCAGGCTAATGGGGCGGGGGGCACCTGGTACCAACTCCCGTGGGCCTTAAAGGATGAAGGGTGGGCTCTGAGGGATAGTCCTAAGCTTTCCAACAGAAGCACCACCTTGGCCCAAGACCTGCTCCATTAAAAATAGCAGCTGGAAACCCCTCCCTCTGGCCTGAAGGTCATCTCAGGAGACAGGCTGGAGCCACCCCTGCCGAGCAGGGGAAAGAGTGAGGTGTTGGCTCTGGAGCACCCTGCGCGCCAGCCTGTGCCCTCCAGGCTGCCGGGAAGGCAGGGCAGTGGGCGAGAACTGGAAGGTCAGAGCCAGCAGGAGAGGCAGGCCTCACATTCTATGCCTCGCTCAGGGCAGCACTGCGGCCCCAACAAGTGACATCTTCTTCGCGGGGCTCCCGGTAGGACTGAGCTCCCAGAAAAGCCCAGGGTCAGTGCAGGAGGCCCCGGGGCTCTTCTCCTAGGGCCACACGGGGGTTCCAGAGCAAAGACGCAAGGGCGAGGCCCTCACCAGGTGGCTGCTGGCCCAGAGCAGCTTCTGCAGAAGTGAAAACGCCCACTTCTCCTCCCAGGCTCCCGTCTCTCCCGCGAGCCCCCCTTTGCCTGCTCTGTCCACACAGCCTCTCCAGGCCTGCAGAGGGTCCTGTGCATCTGCACACCCTCAGGGCTTACCTTACTATTTCTTTCTGCTTCTAAAAATTGTGGTTTGGTTTTGTTTAGAAACCTGCATGCCGAGTACATGAATACTTACGAGCAGCTGACAAATACGTTAGTAGAACTTTCTGAAAAGGATAATTTGTTGATCAGAACTCTCTAACCTTTCTTAAAGTTATTTTTAATTGTGGTAAAATACACAGAACATAAAATCTACCATCTGAACCCTTTTTAAGTGTTCAATTCAGTGGCATTAAATACATTCACATTGTTGTGTAACCATCACCACCACCATCCAGGCTCATAACCTTTTTTTTTTTTTTTTTTTTTTAATTGGCTGCACCCGAACGGCCTGCGGGACTTTAGTTCCCCAACCAGAGATCGAACCTGCGCCCCCTGCAGTGGGAGTGCGGATTCTTAACCACTTTTTCATCTCCCCAAACTGAAACTCTGTCCCCATGAAACACTGTCTCCCTGCTCCTCTCCCCGGGCCTGACACCCACCACCTACTTTCCGTTTCTGTGAATCTGACTCCTCTAGTCCCTCACACAAGCGGGATCGTCCAGTGCTTGTCCTTTCGTGCTGGTTTCTTTCACTGAGCTTAATCCTCTCAGGGTTCTTCCATGTCGTCGCAGGGGTCAGAATTTATTCCTTTTTAAGGCTGAATAAGATTCTGGTGCATGGCCAGACCCCAGAGTGCTTTCTTTTCAAATTCCCTCCCAGCTTTACTATTGCTTTGTTATTGCTCTGTTTCTCCTCCTAGGTCTCCGACGGCCCTTTCCTGTGGTGGCAGCAGCCTCCTTGTAGCCCCATAGCCCGGCTTCCACGCGCCCCTCACGCAGGACGCGAAGGGCCCGGAACAGGGGGCCAGGGTGTGTGATGCACACACCGTCCCTAAAGACCCTGTGGGGACGTCCCCACCGTCCCTGCTGGTCAGAATCTGCCTGTCTTAACCCTCGCGAGGGCTGTCCCTTCTTCCGGGCCCTGGGTGCGTGTGAGGCCATGGTCACAGGACCAGGAACGGGTCATCAGGCTGGCAGTGGTGGGGAGGCCAGGGAGGCGCCAGACGGTCCTGGCCTCCTGCAGCCAAGCTTCCGAGGTGCTAGCCGGGCAGCGCTGCCAAGGTCATGTGACATTTACATGACACCCGGTGAGGCTGCTGTGGTGACATAACCGGGGAAGGGAGGGTGGGGGGGGTGTCCCCTGGGCACGGAGCCTGCAGCTGCGCCCAGTCCGATGGCTCCGTGCTGTGTAAATTAAAGCACTGGTCACCTGTTCTTCCATGTCACGGCTTAACCTGTACCCTCTGACGTGACCACGGAGTCATGAAGACCGTCCCCTTCGGTGCTCTTCTGCCTTCCTTTCCCCGAGAAAGCCATTTGAGAAAACACATACCAGCTTCTTGGGGAGGATAAGACAGATGCCCCAGTGTGAATTAGTCGAGCAACTCGCAGAGAGGACAAGCCCTTCCCAGCAGGCGTGGGTTACAGGCCGTTCTGCGGGTTCGCTCATGAACGTGTTCACATGGGGCTCTGAGGGCCAGCATCGAGCTGGACGCTGTGCCGGAGGCTTTGAATGCACGGATGGGAAATACAGCCCCAGCCCTCTTTCAACTCATTCTGCAAAATCTTCAGTGCAAACTCCAGCTCTGTTGCCCGTAGGGCTGTTCCTGTGTAACCTGCGCCTCAGTTTAGCCATCAGTGGAGTGGACGAATCAGACTTGAACTCTTGAACGGGATACCTCCGCTGGGAACAGGCTAGCTTAGCTCCCAAAGCGTGCTGAAAGCCGTCCTCCTCATGGTGGTCGGAGCAGAAGCCGCCAGCCTGGGCTCTGGCCTAGCCCTCAGCCCAGCAGGCAGACCTTCAGCGTGGGCCCACGTGGGGGCTTTGGTCCTCTGGACACAGATGGAAACCACAGGCATTGCAGCCGCCGGACTCAACATAGTCGGGGGTTCATCTGGCGGAGGAGGTGGGCCCCACCCCGTGCACACTCGACGCCAGCTCTTCGGGGGCCGGAGGGCGTGGGCTTGATGCCGGCACCAGGGCCCAGCCTGGCCTGCTAGAGTCCCCAGCACGCCCCTGAAAGCCCAGGAGTCTGGCCTCATATCAGGGTTTCCTCCCAGCCCCTGCCAGGGCTGCCAGGGGCTCTACAGGCCTTTGTTCTCTTTCAGTCCCCAAATTCCTCCTCCTCCACCCCTTCCTCTTCCCCTCCCCCTCCCCCCGCCTCCCTCCCCCTCCGCCCCTCCCCCCTCTCCCCTCCCCCTCCCCCCTCCTCCTCTTCCCCTCGCTCTTTACCATTCAGAGTGTGGCTCTGACAAGCCTCAGCCACAGCTAATGGCGCTTTCAGAGAAAACTACAGCCCGCCTGGGGCCTTCTCAATGCCCCGCGTGGCAACCTGCAGTGTTGGAGAGGCAGCAGGGTCGGGTCCCCCGGCCGGGCTCTGGGACAGCATGGTGCCATGGGACCTTATGTGGACGTGGCCAAGTGGCTGCTCTGGTGACCTGCGCAGGTGGGGACGCGGGGGGCTTTGGGGGGACAAGGTGAGGCCTTCTTCACTGCTGCGGTCACTGGTCTGCAGGCCGGGCCTCCTGCCGGGCGTCATGCAGCTCCGAATGTCGTCATTCCTCCCCTGACTCAGAACAAGCATGTCTTTTTGCTGCCTAAATACTGAAAACCATCAGCCCCAGTTACGAAAGGTTACAAAAGGTTCCCCCTCGACCGCCCACCCGTCAGCACCAAACTTTAAAAAATGCAGGGTCTTAGGGTTTAAACCCCCCGTCGGAAAAGTAGGTTCCAGATCCCGGTGCGGGCAGGGCTGGGACAAACCTCCCTCTCCTTTCAAGTCACGGAGAAGGGGACACGGCCGGGAGGAAAGGCTGGGTGAAGGGGCAGCCCGAGGGGAAGGGGAGAGGCAGGAGCGGGCCGCCCCAGGCCGAGCCCGCTAGTCCTCTGGCCGCAGAGGGCCCGAGAGCCGCCCAGCTGGGTCCCCGGCCGCGGAGCGCGGTGAGCGGCCGGTCCAGGGCGGCCTTCTTCTCCAGGCCTGCTGGAGCCCCGGCTGGCTGCCCCCTGCAGGCCCCGCCCCGCCCCCTGGCCCACCTGCTCCAGATTCTTGGTGAGAGAGAAGAAAAAGGCACCTGCCCTCGGGGAGCTGCCGGATGGAAGAGGGGCCGTGGGGCAGGTGGTCCAATCACATCTGAGTCAGCGGGACCCAAACAAGTCTAGGCACCACCCCCGCCCCCAACGTCAGCAAAGCAAGGAGCGGACCCAGGGGACAGGCGGGCCAAGGCAGGTGTCGGGTCCTGACGGATCAGAACCTCAGAGCCACTGAAATAGCACCAAACTGGACCCCCTCTCTGCCTGGCCTTTCCACCTCCGAGACACAAAGGCCCAGGGGCACCAGGACAGAGAAGGCGGGGTGCAAAGGGTTGAGGTGAACCCAAGCAAATCCCTGTCTCTGAGGGAGAAAGCCTCTGGATGTCTGGAGCTTGGCCTCCCCCGCTACCTGCCCCGGGCACCCAGAGATGCAGTCTGTGTCCCTGGGAAAACCCACTTCTGTGGAAGGTCCGGTAGCCAGTCACACTCTAGTGCAATGACTGCCAAGCTTAAGTGGTAGAGTTTCCGTTAGAAGGAAACAACCTCCAAGCCAGCAGCCTTCCCAGCAACCCTGGGCAGTACCCCTAAACACCCTGACGGTGTTTGAGGCCACCCCTTTTTCTCTGACCTTGATCGCCTCCTCCTCCTCCTCGGGCCGAACTGTCCCCTCTTGATAGCTGGGGTGTCAGCTGTGAAAAGCTCACCCTCGTTTTAGGAGGAGACAGCTGAGAAGCCCAATGAACAGTTATCACGAGGGCACGGCTGCAGTGAAGACCCCTGGGCAGAGGTCCTGCCTGGTGACTAGAGAAAATCCCCCACGAAGCTTGCTTTCCTCCCTTGGGCGAGGCTGCTGCTGGCGGAGTCCCAGCAGATCTTGGGGAGACTGGCCCGGGGGCCTACGGTCAAGGTTACGGCCTCAGTCCCCTGCTGAGAAAGAGGAGCTAGGGTTACCACGAGAGCCTGGGGGTGCCTCAGAGTCACTGGGGTCGAGGCGGGGGAGAAACATTTCCCTTTCATTGTCCCGGCAGCCTTTAGCATGAAGGAGGCGGGTGTAAAGAGCTTCCCCCCTTCCCGCTGGAGATGTTTATTTTTCAGTTAAGTCGCGGCAAAGGGGCCTTTCAGGGTTTTCCTGCTTTGAGATAATCAGTCAGTGAGACGGTTAAGTATTCACCGGGTACCTACTGCACAGCGAAGTGTTTGGACGGGGATAAAAAGGCGCGAGCCAGAGAGCCTGTGCTTGGCATAATGGGTCGGGCTGAGGAGACAGAAAGAAATGTACGAGCCCATCAAGCCACAGGGCAAGAATATGATTAAGTATGCATAAATCCTTTGCGGAAAAAGAAAAGGTATTCATAAATAAATGAAAGTAAGATAAGATAAGGAGGCTGGTACACAGCAGAGCAAACACAGGTGGGGGGGGGAGTGGTCGGCCGCCGTCATCTGTCACAAAGTACTGCCCGCGAGCTGCAGAAACAGGAAGCCCCGAAAGGAGACTGCCGTGTCTGCCGATAGTTTGCTGCATCCGAGATGCATAAAACAGTCCCGCTCATACCTTACAAGGCATGCAGTTCGGAGCGATGTGGCCTCTGTCGTAATATTTAGTAGGAAAGAGGTCATTGAATAAGTCACGGCAAAATATTTTCTTTCCGCCAAAGGAGAATGGGAGGGGACTTTTAGCAGCCCTCTCTCTGGCACCCCAAACTTTCAAACTGAGTGAATTAAGCATCATCTAGGGTAGGCTCAGTTCCGGGTGCTGGAGACAACGGGCAAAAGAGAAGCGGCCCCGTCCTCGTGGAGCTTGGATTTTGAGACCCCGGCTCGGTACGCGGCCTGAGAAGCAGCAGCCTGGCTTCGCCCCTCACAGCGCCGGCTCTTGGCATCCTCGTGGGTCAGGGATTAGTGGGGCCCCTTCCCCTCTCCCAGCCCTCGGGGGCTGCTGCCCAGGGAAGAAGCCTCACTGGAGGCAGCAGGTGACACCCGCTGGAGCGGTCGCTGGGCCGAGGGTGGCTCTGAACCGAAATGCGGAATTATCCAAATTCTCCCTCCAGAGTCTGCAGCTGGGCCCCCCAGGAGCCGGTCACTAGCCACGGGTGGATGTTTACATTTAAAATTAAATAAAGTCAAATGTTCAGTTCCTCATTGCTGCTACGGGTTGCACTGTGTCCCCCAAAAGGATATGTTGAAGTTCTAAGCCCCCCAAAACCTGTGACTGTCACCTTATGGGGACCCTATGGTCTTTACAGAGATAATCAAGTTAGAATGAGGTCATTAGGCTGGGCCCTAATCCAATATGACGGGTGTCCTTACAGGAAGGGGGAAATCTGGATACAGATACGTAGGGGAGGATGCCACGTGAGGGTGGAGGCGGAGATGGGAACGAGGCAGCTGCGAGCCAAGGAACACCAACAACTGCCGGACGCTGGGACACAGGCCTGGAAGATTCTCCCTCAGAGCCTATAATAGGAGCCGACCTCCTGACACCTTGATTTTAGACTTCCAGCCTCCAGAACCATGAGAGACAACTTCCTGTTGCTTTAAGCCACCCTGTTTGTGGTGCTTTGTCACAGCAACCCCAGGAACAGGCGCACCGTCCACACTTGTGGCGGCCAGTGGCTACCATATTGGACGGCACAGATACAGAACACTTCATTTTGCACAAAGTTCTATTGGACAGTGTTGCTCTACAACATGCCTTTGTCATAAGAAAGACACAACGAGTAACAGTTCAATTTTCAGAAAGAGTCAACTTTTGTTGGGTTAGCCCGAGCTCATCTTCCGTATTCCCAATATCCCCAGTCCCTGTCCTTCAAAAGGGAGGGAGACCACTCCCCCTCCCGCATTGTCAAAGGGAAATCCAAAGGCACTCATCGGCTCTCGTCCCTGATGTGCGCAAGTAGACCTTGACATTTCAGCCAGAGTCTTCATCAATGCTGACAGGGGACAGGCTGGGGTGCAGGTCCACCCTGAACCCGAGAACCAGAGCCACACAACGAGCCCATTCCTGAAGGCTCGCCAGTTGTGTTCCCATCTGCTCGTCTAACTTATCTCTTCTATAGGTTTGATTTCTCTCCTCATCTGCTAGTAAGCCCATCAAGGGCACGCCATGTCCACTCTGTGCACAGACAAATGCAACTCTGAACTTTAACAATCACCTGCTAATAACTTAGCCCTCAGGATGGAGCATTCACAGTCCCAAGAACCCCAAGTTAAAATATCCAAATTATTGGATAAGACAGTAGCATGAATTAATTTTGATCATGTGAAGGATGAGCGATGCGATTGGGGGAGCGTGGTGATGGCAGGGCCAGAGACCAGAGGTGTCCTGGGAGCGCCTCAAGCTCAGGACTGCAGATGAACCCCCAAGGCCAGAGGCTGGAGGTTAGAGCCGGAGAACTGGAACAAAGTGAAGTGGATGTCCAGCTGCCAATGGCACAGTTTTGCCTCCAAGCATCCTTACACGTCCTTGGCGCCACTCATTTCTCCCTGGACCTGTTTTCTCCCTCCAGTGAAGCATGCACCAGTTTGCCCAAAGAGAAAGGGAACCCCGGGCAGAAAGACCCCCGCCCACCCTGCCCTCCCTTCCAGTCTCTCACAATGGCTGAGAGCAGCTCATCCTTCTTTAATGCCATTTCAAGTTCTTTGACTCACTCATCAGTGGGTACCAGAGGCACAGAAGGGAAAGGGAAAGGGAAAAGGTGGCTCTTCTCTGCCATGATGAATAACCCTCTGCAGCTGCTCTAAGCAAGAAAATCTGTCTGCAGAACTCCCCCGCTGCTTTTCCGGTGGGTTTCCAACTTATTTTACCAATGGGCGAATAAATCGCTAGCATCTCCGGCCTGGACAGCAGCAATCCTGCTCCCGGCTCCAGGAGTTGACGGCTCCCCAACTCCCCTCCGTCTGTATTATCGATGAAATGAACTCGATAGCATTCCTCCTCTCATATCATCTTGCTACTCGTGGTTTTAAAAAACGTTTTAGGGACCTCCCTGGTTGCGCAGTGGTTAAGAATCCGCCCGCCAATGCAGGGGACACGGGTTCGAGCCCTGGTCCGGGAAGATCCCACGTGCCGCGGAGCAACTAAGCCCGTGCGCCGCAACGACTGAGCCTGCGCTCTAGAGCCCGCGAGCCACAACTACTGAGCCCGCGTGCCACAACTGCTGAGGCCCACGCACCTAGAGGCCGTGCTCTGGAACACGAGAAGCCACCGCGATGAGAAGCCCGCGCACCGCAACGGAGAGTAGCCCCCGCTCGCCACAACCAGAG
>NC_041218.1:5743399-5750891 GCF_002837175.3 Physeter macrocephalus | reverse complement strand
ACGTCAGCAAAGCAAGGAGCGGACCCAGGGGACAGGCGGGCCAAGGCAGGTGTCGGGTCCTGACGGATCAGAACCTCAGAGCCACTGAAACAGCACCAAACTGGACCCCCTCTCTGCCTGGCCTTTCCACCTCCGAGACACAAAGGCCCAGGGGCACCAGGACAGAGAAGGCGGGGTGCAAAGGGTTGAGGTGAACCCAAGCAAATCCCTGTCTCTGAGGGAGAAAGCCTCTGGATGTCTGGAGCTTGGCCTCCCCCGCTACCTGCCCCGGGCACCCAGAGATGCAGTCTGTGTCCCTGGGAAAACCCACTTCTGTGGAAGGTCCGGTAGCCAGTCACACTCTAGTGCAATGACTGCCAAGCTTAAGTGGTAGAGTTTCCGTTAGAAGGAAACAACCTCCAAGCCAGCAGCCTTCCCAGCAGCCCTGGGCAGTACCCCTAAACACCCTGACGGTGTTTGAGGCCACCCCTTTTTCTCTGACCTTGATCGCCTCCTCCTCCTCCTCGGGCCGAACTGTCCCCTCTTGATAGCTGGGGTGTCAGCTGTGAAAAGCTCACCCTCGTTTTAGGAGGAGACAGCTGAGAAGCCCAATGAACAGTTATCACGAGGGCACGGCTGCAGTGAAGACCCCTGGGCAGAGGTCCTGCCTGGTGACTAGAGAAAATCCCCCACGAAGCTTGCTTTCCTCCCTTGGGCGAGGCTGCTGCTGGCGGAGTCCCAGCAGATCTTGGGGAGACTGGCCCGGGGGCCTACGGTCAAGGTTACGGCCTCAGTCCCCTGCTGAGAAAGAGGAGCTAGGGTTACCACGAGAGCCTGGGGGTGCCTCAGAGTCACTGGGGTCGAGGCGGGGGAGAAACATTTCCCTTTCATTGTCCCGGCAGCCTTTAGCATGAAGGAGGCGGGTGTAAAGAGCTTCCCCCCTTCCCGCTGGAGATGTTTATTTTTCAGTTAAGTCGCGGCAAAGGGGCCTTTCAGGGTTTTCCTGCTTTGAGATAATCAGTCAGTGAGACGGTTAAGTATTCACCGGGTACCTACTGCACAGCGAAGTGTTTGGACGGGGATAAAAAGGCGCGAGCCAGAGAGCCTGTGCTTGGCATAATGGGTCGGGCTGAGGAGACAGAAAGAAATGTACGAGCCCATCAAGCCACAGGGCAAGAATATGATTAAGTATGCATAAATCCTTTGCGGAAAAAGAAAAGGTATTCATAAATAAATGAAAGTAAGATAAGATAAGGAGGCTGGTACACAGCAGAGCAAACACAGCAGTGCTGTAGGCGCGGTGAGGACGTGGCTCTTGGACGAGGCTGGTCTTTGCCAACGATGAGGATCAGATCAGCTGGGGGAGGTGGGGGGAGGGAAGCAAGAGGGTGCGGGTGGCGGGGGGAGTGGTCGGCCGCCGTCATCTGTCACAAAGTACTGCCCGCGAGCTGCAGAAACAGGAAGCCCCGAAAGGAGACTGCCGTGTCTGCCGATAGTTTGCTGCATCCGAGATGCATAAAACAGTCCCGCTCATACCTTACAAGGCATGCAGTTCGGAGCGATGTGGCCTCTGTCGTAATATTTAGTAGGAAAGAGGTCATTGAATAAGTCACGGCAAAATATTTTCTTTCCGCCAAAGGAGAATGGGAGGGGACTTTTAGCAGCCCTCTCTCTGGCACCCCAAACTTTCAAACTGAGTGAATTAAGCATCATCTAGGGTAGGCTCAGTTCCGGGTGCTGGAGACAACGGGCAAAAGAGAAGCGGCCCCGTCCTCGTGGAGCTTGGATTTTGAGACCCCGGCTCGGTACGCGGCCTGAGAAGCAGCAGCCTGGCTTCGCCCCTCACAGCGCCGGCTCTTGGCATCCTCGTGGGTCAGGGATTAGTGGGGCCCCTTCCCCTCTCCCAGCCCTCGGGGGCTGCTGCCCAGGGAAGAAGCCTCACTGGAGGCAGCAGGTGACACCCGCTGGAGCGGTCGCTGGGCCGAGGGTGGCTCTGAACCGAAATGCGGAATTATCCAAATTCTCCCTCCAGAGTCTGCAGCTGGGCCCCCCAGGAGCCGGTCACTAGCCACGGGTGGATGTTTACATTTAAAATTAAATAAAGTCAAATGTTCAGTTCCTCATTGCTGCTACGGGTTGCACTGTGTCCCCCAAAAGGATATGTTGAAGTTCTAAGCCCCCCAAAACCTGTGACTGTCACCTTATGGGGACCCTATGGTCTTTACAGAGATAATCAAGTTAGAATGAGGTCATTAGGCTGGGCCCTAATCCAATATGACGGGTGTCCTTACAGGAAGGGGGAAATCTGGATACAGATACGTAGGGGAGGATGCCACGTGAGGGTGGAGGCGGAGATGGGAACGAGGCAGCTGCGAGCCAAGGAACACCAACAACTGCCGGACGCTGGGACACAGGCCTGGAAGATTCTCCCTCAGAGCCTATAATAGGAGCCGACCTCCTGACACCTTGATTTTAGACTTCCAGCCTCCAGAACCATGAGAGACAACTTCCTGTTGCTTTAAGCCACCCTGTTTGTGGTGCTTTGTCACAGCAACCCCAGGAACAGGTGCACCGTCCACACTTGTGGCGGCCAGTGGCTACCATATTGGACGGCACAGATACAGAACACTTCATTTTGCACAAAGTTCTATTGGACAGTGTTGCTCTACAACATGCCTTTGTCATAAGAAAGACACAACGAGTAACAGTTCAATTTTCAGAAAGAGTCAACTTTTGTTGGGTTAGCCCGAGCTCATCTTCCGTATTCCCAATATCCCCAGTCCCTGTCCTTCAAAAGGGAGGGAGACCACTCCCCCTCCCGCATTGTCAAAGGGAAATCCAAAGGCACTCATCGGCTCTCGTCCCTGATGTGCGCAAGTAGACCTTGACATTTCAGCCAGAGTCTTCATCAATGCTGACAGGGGACAGGCTGGGGTGCAGGTCCACCCTGAACCCGAGAACCAGAGCCACACAACGAGCCCATTCCTGAAGGCTCGCCAGTTGTGTTCCCATCTGCTCGTCTAACTTATCTCTTCTATAGGTTTGATTTCTCTCCTCATCTGCTAGTAAGCCCATCAAGGGCACGCCATGTCCACTCTGTGCACAGACAAATGCAACTCTGAACTTTAACAATCACCTGCTAATAACTTAGCCCTCAGGATGGAGCATTCACAGTCCCAAGAACCCCAAGTTAAAATATCCAAATTATTGGATAAGACAGTAGCATGAATTAATTTTGATCATGTGAAGGATGAGCGATGCGATTGGGGGAGCGTGGTGATGGCAGGGCCAGAGACCAGAGGTGTCCTGGGAGCGCCTCAAGCTCAGGACTGCAGATGAACCCCCAAGGCCAGAGGCTGGAGGTTAGAGCCGGAGAACTGGAACAAAGTGAAGTGGATGTCCAGCTGCCAATGGCACAGTTTTGCCTCCAAGCATCCTTACACGTCCTTGGCGCCACTCATTTCTCCCTGGACCTGTTTTCTCCCTCCAGTGAAGCATGCACCAGTTTGCCCAAAGAGAAAGGGAACCCCGGGCAGAAAGACCCCCGCCCACCCTGCCCTCCCTTCCAGTCTCTCACAATGGCTGAGAGCAGCTCATCCTTCTTTAATGCCATTTCAAGTTCTTTGACTCACTCATCAGTGGGTACCAGAGGCACAGAAGGGAAAGGGAAAGGGAAAAGGTGGCTCTTCTCTGCCATGATGAATAACCCTCTGCAGCTGCTCTAAGCAAGAAAATCTGTCTGCAGAACTCCCCCGCTGCTTTTCCGGTGGGTTTCCAACTTATTTTACCAATGGGCGAATAAATCGCTAGCATCTCCGGCCTGGACAGCAGCAATCCTGCTCCCGGCTCCAGGAGTTGACGGCTCCCCAACTCCCCTCCGTCTGTATTATCGATGAAATGAACTCGATAGCATTCCTCCTCTCATATCATCTTGCTACTCGTGGTTTTAAAAAACGTTTTAGGGACCTCCCTGGTTGCGCAGTGGTTAAGAATCCGCCCGCCAATGCAGGGGACACGGGTTCGAGCCCTGGTCCGGGATGATCCCACGTGCCGCGGAGCAACTAAGCCCGTGCGCCGCAACGACTGAGCCTGCGCTCTAGAGCCCGCGAGCCACAACTACTGAGCCCGCGTGCCACAACTGCTGAGGCCCACGCACCTAGAGGCCGTGCTCTGGAACACGAGAAGCCACCGCGATGAGAAGCCCGCGCACCGCAACGGAGAGTAGCCCCCGCTCGCCACAACCAGAGGAAGCCCGAGCGCAGCAACGAAGACCCAACGCAGCCAAAAATAAATAAATAAATAAATAAAAACCATTTTATTGGCGCATGATGCAGAAAAATGTACCAGTCTTGAGGGTACGACTGGATGAGTTTGCACAAAGTGAGTGCATCCGTGGAAGCAGCTCTCAGTTAAGGAACAAAATGGTACCAGGTCCCAGAAGCCCCTTGGAGGCACCACCCACCGCTGAAGATAATCATGATTCTGACATCATATACGAGTGTTGCCTGTTTTGTGTTTTATATTCTTTTACATCAGGCTCCTCTTGCTTGTATTATTTGTGAGGTTTACCACACTTGCTGCACGTGGCTGTAGACTGTTTATTCACATTGCTACAGAACGTCTGCATCACGTGAGCTTACTGCAGTGTATTTATGATTTCAACTGCTGTGGGCATCTGGGGAGTTTCTCCATTGGGACTATTACAAATGGTGCCATCTGAACGTTCATGCACGTGTTCACAAAAGGCAGGCACACTTTCCCTGGAGGGTGCTGCCTGCCCTTATGCGAGGTTTGTATTCAGCACAAAAATCTCACAGGAGAGGGAAACAGGGGAGGAGACTAGCATCGGAGCGTTTGTGGAACCTCTGCGTGGTGCTGGGCTACACGTCTCATCTAAGGGAGCCCAGCACCATGTCTGAGGGACGTATTTATCCCTCTGTGGATGCCAAGGCTTGGGGCGGGGGGAGGGATGTTACTGGCCAGAAAAGCACAGGAGGAGTAAGGCTGGGGAGTGGTGGGCACCAGGTTTTGAACCCAAGTCTGACCAACCCCCAAACCTAGGACTCGGCAGACATAGCACGTCGAGTTAATGCTCAACAGTCCTACCCCTGGCAGCCTCAGCAACAGGAAACAAAGAACCCTGAGCTGAACGAGGGTGGTTTGTTTTTTTTATTTTGAGTATCAGATACTATCTACTGTAAGATACACCGCAGAATTGACCAGCCAAATGCCCAACTCATTTCTAATGATGAGCAGGTTAATGAGAATTTCTCAAGGTTCTGATAAAACGTAAAGGCAACTGGGGTGTACTTTCAGCTGCCCCGAGCAGAGGCCCCGGCGGCGTCTGAAATACATGATGAAATGTTCTCTTATCAAGCTGCTGGTATCAGAGTCTGAGCAGGATGTCAGGTTTCCTTTTCATTCCTGCTGATAAGAGAAGGGCCCAAATGATTGCGTTTGTTCCCTTTTCTCAGTCTGGTCGTAAAACACACACACCCACACACCCCCCACCCCCGCCACACACACACACAGATGTACAAGAATCAGAAGTTAATCCTGCTGGTAAAGTTGGGTGTCGAGCGCTAAGCCCCAAACAGGACGAGTCCGGCAGACTGAGCACAGAGCAGCACCCCCTGCCAACACCGTCCGTCACACAGCGCTGGCCCTGGCGACCGTCGGGTGCGTTCCCGCTGCAGCCGAGCTGTCCCTGACAGACACTCCTTAGGGAGACAGGCAGTGAGGGGGCTGGGTCGGTACACACGGGTACCTAATACGATGTCATGAATACACGAAAGACTGTTCTGCGGCTTTATCGTGCTGCGCTGTGATCTCCCTGGGTGAGGCCGTGCCGCTCTGTCCGGCAGCGATGGAGGGGGAAGCTGTCCACGACCCCTACGCTCAGCAGATCTGGGAGCCTGACTTAGGAGGCACGTGTCCCCGTCAGGCCAGCTCTTGATTTGCTTTCTTATGTAAGGGGACGTGGCACAAGGCTGCGCCCAGGCAGCTGCACGCCCAGGAAGGGAAACCGGGACTTCTCAGAGACAAGGGGGTGTGAGAGTCAGTGCAGTCAGTTTTCACGAGGGCCCGGAAAGAAAACAATCCTATGGTCCAAAAGATCAGCTCCCTGAGGTCCTCCTGGAGCTTCTAAGGATTTGGGTGAATTTCCATCTCTGTCTGAGTGCCCAGGCTCTGGGGCCCATCCCGGGTTAAAGCGAGAGCCGCAGGTCTGCCTGTTCTCCTGGGGCACGCTCTAGGTCGGCTTCAGGCCCACAAGGGTCTCAGGGACAGGGCTGGCCTCCAACGCCCCCTCTCCTATTGCCTCTTTACTGGACAGCTGCACACACCAGCTTAGGGCTGTGCCCCCTGACTCCCAAGATCAGGGTCACTGAAGGGAGGACGTCAGGCTTGGAGCCCGGGTCTCCTGAGTCCTGCTGATCGGGGTAAAGATGAAACAAGGTCTGTGGAACTGCCTTGTCAGGCAGGTCAGAAACAGACGGCATCTTGCCTTGGAGTGAAAGGTGCACTACCAAACTATTTAGCCAGTGTCGGTGTGACCCGGGGCCGCAGCTCCCCATCAGAGGGAAAACCGGCCCGAATGGGTTTGGATCAGACAAGGGGAGCCCCTGCTCACAGGCAGCTTCAACCCCCAAGCCGTGTCAAAGGCCCCATTTCGCCAAGCCAGTTAAGGCCTTCCCAATGACGCCCAGGGACACAACCACTGAAAACGACCTATGCCACCAGTAGGGGACCAGGGACAGGGTGTGACTTAGCCATCTCCCCGGCAGTCACACCCTGGGCTCCCTACCTTCCTGCAGCCCCAGCTGTGACAGCGGGTTGTGACGCCACAGCGTGCCTGGTGCAGCCGGAGTCCTGGGGCCTGTGTGGCGCATTTGCTCTTGCCCTAAGGCTGCCACCTGGCCTGTCCTAGCTGGTGTCCCGGCTGCAGTGTATGAGAGGGGCCCCGGGGACGCTGGAGGGAAGCTGCCTGCGGGAGACCCAGGCCAATGCGGGCTGGGCCACCCACAGTGGCGTTGCCGAGGTGTGCAAAGAAGGCTCACGAGAGTGCGTGTGGGGGAGATGCTGCCTGGATGGTCAGGGATGCGTATCCTAGAAAGAGGCGGTTAGAATGCTTTACTCGAAGGGCAAGCATCAGTTCCTTTGAAAACTCACCGATGAGAAAGCGCATATTCCCCAGCCCTTCTATTAAGCGGCTGTTCTGTATCAGGCATCGTTTGGGGCGATCTACAAACAGTAGCTGATTTAATCTCACCGCACCCCTTGAGGGAGGCTTTGTGGGCCCTGAGAGACGAGGAAGCAGGTACCGGGAGATCACATGACTCTCCCGAGGCACCAAGCTGGTGAGAGTCAGAGCTGCGGAGAACCCACGCCGTCTGGCCCCCGAGCCCGGGCTCTGAGCCACTGGCCTCTCTGCCTCTTGGGCCCGGGGCACCGAAGGAGAAACCAAGGCTTCCTTGTGGGAGGGAGTGAGTAGTTAGAGGTGAGGCAGCCGGAA
>NC_041218.1:5711557-5742899 GCF_002837175.3 Physeter macrocephalus | reverse complement strand
TTCTCAATGTATTCCCTCCTCCGCTTTCCCCTTTGGTAACCATAAGTTTGTTTTAATCCCAAATTCTCAATTTATCCCTCCTCCACTTTCCCCTTTGGTAACCATAAGTTTGCTTTCTATGTCTGTGAGTCTGTCTCTGTTTTGTAAAAAAGTTCATTTGTATCATTTTTTAGATTCCACATATAAGTGATATCATATGGTATTTGTCTTTGTCTGACTCCACTTAGTATGATAATCTCTAGGTCCATCCATGTAGCTGCACATGGCATTATTTCATTCTTTTTTATGGCTGAGTAATATTCCGTTGTATATCTATACCACATCTTTTTTATCCATTCATTGGTTGATGGACATTTCGGTAGCTTCCATGTCTTGGCTATTGTAAATAGTGCTGCTATGAACATAGTGGGTTATATCTTTTCGAATTAGAGTTTTCTCCAGATATATGCCCAGGAGTGGGATTGCTGGATCCTATGGTGACTCTATTTTTAGTTTTTTAAGGAACCTCCATACTGTTCTCCATAGTGGCTGTACCAATTTACATTCCCACCAACAGTGTAGGAGGGTTCCCTTTTCTCCACACCTTGGCCAGCATTTATTATTTGTAGACTTTTTGATCATGGCCATTCTGACCAGTCTGAGGTGGTACCTCATTGTAGTTTTGATTTGCATTTCTCTAATGATTAGCGATGTTGAGCATCTTTTCACGGGCCTGTTGGCCATCTGTATGTCTTCTTTGGAGAAATGTCTATTTAGGTCTTCTGCCTGTTTTTGATTGGCCAACTGGGATATTTTAGAGGCCACCAAACTGCCGCTGCCCTGACGTATTGCGTAGTGAGTGGATACAGGCGCGCTGGCCTCAAGCTGTTTGTAGAAACGGGATTCCAAAGTCAAGTGCCACAGCCACCCACATCCCTGCTTGACCTGGAACATCTTAGATGCTGTTGCCAGTGGACGGTCAAGCCAACGCCAGGCCAACGCCATGCCATGCCCCCTCTCCCGAACTGCCCAGCAGGAACCTCCATACTGTTCTCCATAGTGGCTGTACCAATTTACATTCCCACCAACAGTGTAGGAGGGTTCCCTTTTCTCCACACCTTGGCCAGCATTTATTATTTGTAGACTTTTTGATCATGGCCATTCTGACCAGTCTGAGGTGGTACCTCATTGTAGTTTTGATTTGCATTTCTCTAATGATTAGCGATGTTGAGCATCTTTTCACGGGCCTGTTGGCCATCTGTATGTCTTCTTTGGAGAAATGTCTATTTAGGTCTTCTGCCTGTTTTTGATTGGCCAACTGGGATATTTTAGAGGCCACCAAACTGCCGCTGCCCTGACGTATTGCGTAGTGAGTGGATACAGGCGCGCTGGCCTCAAGCTGTTTGTAGAAACGGGATTCCAAAGTCAAGTGCCACAGCCACCCACATCCCTGCTTGACCTGGAACATCTTAGATGCTGTTGCCAGTGGACGGTCAAGCCAACGCCAGGCCAACGCCATGCCATGCCCCCTCTCCCGAACTGCCCAGCTTCCAAGTGAAATACAAGTGCAGCTAGTGCAGCCAGGAGCCAGACCCTGGGCCCAGGGGAATCCTCTTGTTTGGCTTTCCCATGCACAGAACCGGTGGCCCCAGGATTGCTGACTGAGTACGTGGACAGGATCGACCGCCTCCAAAAGGAAGGAGGACAAAGGCTTTCCTTAGCAGCTGCTGTCAGTCTGCACGTGCCTCGCAGGTGTGACACGCAGGCCCGGTGCCGTGGCTGATCTGGACGCTCCGTGAGGGGTGTGGTTACCCTCCTGCAGTGGTGCCTTGTCACAGGAATGAGCTTGGCACGCGGCGTTTGAGTTTGGGGCTCACGGCTGAAGATGGGGCGGGACTTGGCAAAGGGCTTGTGCTAGATTCCTGGACCGCTAAGTCTCTAACCCTGGTCTGTCGCACAGGGGCCGGGTGGGGGCACCCTTACTCACGTGTGACATGTGTTTCTAGTCTTCTGTGTCACTTACAGAGCGAGGTGATACCGCGCATGGTTTGCGATTTTCCTGCCACACCTCCCACGTCATTGGCGTTCTTTGACGTCGCCGCTGTGATTTCCTGACAGCACAGCGTGTGGCTCTGTCCGAGCATCCTTGACAAGACCTCCCCCCTCCTTGCGCACTCGGGTGGCATCTGGGCCTCCTCATGGCTGCAGACTCCCTTTGTGCAGAAAGCTTTGTTTGCAGTTCGGGTTTTCTTGAGGGCCAAGCCCCTAAATTAGCAAGTTTGAGAGTGCGAGCACATTCCTCTTATTTTTAATTACACAAGTAATAAGCCTGTGCCACAGAAAACCCAGAAGATACAAATAAGCAAAAGTAAGTAGATGAAAGGGGGTGGGGTGTGAACCGGTCAGAACTGGAGGGAAATGCACCTGTGATTGAGTCCCCGCGTTGCAACTGGTTTGTCTGTAACCCTGGCGACTTAGCCTCTCTGAACTACGATTTCCTTATTCATACAATAGATAGTATTTTACCCATTTACCTACTGTGCAGGTTGAGATAGCGTATGTAAATGCCAGCATGAGAAATACACTCAAGAAATCAATTCCACGAGAAAGGCCGGGTCATAACCTACAGGTGCCTGTGAAGCCTGTTGAGGGGAGGGGGACCCATGAGAACCCTGGGTGACAGTTTAGCACAAGCCCACGGGGTGGGAAGGTTGGATGGCTGTGGGCCTGGCTCTTGTGGGCCTGGTACAGCACCCTGAAGAATCTGGGTTTGTTCTGTAGGTGATATGGAGCTAGCGTTTTACTTTTTGTTTTATTTTGGTTTTACTTTGTCAGTTTGGATCTGGTGAGGGTGCTGAGAGTAATGTTTGGAAAGCAGTGTTTCGGAAGATTAACTGGGGGCGGGCGAATCGGGGGGATGGGCCACAGGCAGGAACATCCCTGAGACCAGTGGTAGGGCCAACAATGGTCTTCCGGCTTTGCTGACGTCTGTGATCTCCTGGGGCTCCTCCTCCAAGCGTGCGGACCCCCCACCCTCTCAGGAGAGTAGGTGAAAAAGCTCAGAGCCTGAAGAGGAGATGTGAGCCTTTAAGGGTCAGTGGAGATTTTGGAAGCGAGAACACATGCAGGGGAAGACGTTGGCCATGTTCGTGTGGTAGCTTGGCAGCCAGAGCACAGTGGTTTGTGCTTCTCCGTCTGTAATGAACAGTACCAGGTACCTGAGACCTGGGCTTGCTGGTGGTCAGAACTGCAGAAAGTCACTCGCCCCATAAGTCATTCGCAGGCGCTTGTCTCTAAGTGTAGTGGACCTTTGACCACTTTGGATGGGGGAGCCTGTTTCCCTGGCATGGCCAGCTCTTCCAAGCAAAACTAATTAGGCTTTTTGCCTCAAGCTTGTTTGTATTGCTTTGGAATAAAGCACTCAGAAAATAAAACAAGCCCAGCTAACCCAGCAAGGCTAGTTCCAGAACCAGCTGGAGAAACTATTGTGATTGGCTGGGTCCCCGGTGGACCCCTCGTTCCTGCGCCCAGGGGGTAGCTGCAGGGCTGACTCCAGAGCGCCTGAAGTGGCGCCAGCTTTTTGCCGAACCGTGCGTTTACGCTAGCACTGCCCTCTGGTTCCAGAATAATCCCTCACATCCCAAGCCGATGCTTATTTTTGTCCAAATGCTTGCTCATGCATTTTTCCAACAGCAGCCCTGGGAGATGTACAGAGCAAGTGTGTCTCACTCAGGCTATTTCCTCAGAGGAAGGACTGAGGTTCAGAGAAATGGACCTGGGCTGCTGTCATGGAATGTTCGTGTTTAGGTCTGAGAGGACCCAGGGGTATTTCAGGTGACACCAGAGTGGCTGCCACCAGGAAGAAGTTTATTGTGAGGCTCCCGTGCCATGCAGGGGAAGCACAGGGTGGGTGAGGAGGCAGGAGGAACGGGGGAAGATGTGGTTTCTGTGGGAGGGAACAGGCGAGGCAGCTGAGCAGGCATAGGATTGGTGAGTTTGAGTAATTTCAACTCTGGGGGCTCTGGGTGCAGGGGCCACCCCTGGTTGTCTGGTCCATGGAGGGGTGAGAGCCGGATGGAAGAGGTGAGGGGGTGTGGGCTCTGCATCTGCTGGTTTTCATGAGAAAGGTATGCTCCCAGGGGAGCAGTTTACTGTCTCCAGGGATTGGCAAACCCTGGGAGGGCCGTCGCTCCAGGGTCAGTGAGGCCTCAGACGTCAGAGCGTCAGAATGACAGGAAATAGGACAAGGTTGACACAGGCAGGGACGATGTTGCCTTCTGGATGTTTGTTTGCAGGTGGTCTGGTCAGGGTTGAGGGTCTGGGGTTGCAAATGGGAATGTGATTAGCAGAGGCTTTTGGAAGGGCCTCAGCCATCATTCTCGCCAGAGAGAGAGCGGCATTCTCTGTATTCCAAGAGCAGGGAACCCCAGGGAGTCCAGGTCTCTGAAGCCATCGTGCTGCTTCCCTCTGAAGGGAGACGGGGACCGTGCAGGGGGCTGCGCTGGCAGGGGACTTGGAGCTCAGAGGCCATCGAATGTGGCATCGTCAGCCTCCCCCGCCTGCGTTTGTCCTGCTGCCTTTTTAAAAGACCTTGCTGGGCCCTCCCTCCTGCTCCCTCGCCTGTGTAGTAAGGAGTTGCCTCCCCGGCAGCCCCTGACACGGCGGTAATGACAGTTTGCTGCAGTCCCGTCAATGAGGGGATCTGCCCGTGCGCCGCCTGCATCGTGAGCTCCGGCCAGCAAGGCTGCCGCCTGCGCCGTCTCGGGCCAGCCCGTGCTGCTGCCATCGCTTGTTGCACTGCTTTGGGGACTGGGAACACACCCAGCCCGCTCCCCATCTGTTGCAGACGTGCGGCGGCGGCTCGGAGGGCAGCTGAACCCTAGAAATCGCCCGTGCTGAGGGGGCTGGGAAACCCTCCCTCTCTCGGGGACCTTTGGAGCGAGCAAGGCAGCAGGGTTTTTCAGAGCCGGGGGCGCTGTGTCTCCCCCATCACTTGTGAGCCAGCGTTTCCCAGCCCTGCACTTCTGATGAGCACCCGGGAAGAGGAGACCTCCAGGACCACTTGGGGCTGAGTAAGCAGACCTCCCGGAGCTGGATTTCCGCATGCATGGTGATTGTACGTTCGGGTGTGGGGGGGCGGAGGGGGGAGCTCCGTTCTCTCATGATGCTTTGTCTCCTCCGTATGCGAGACGGATGCTGAATTCTCGCTTTGTTCCTCGGGAGCCTCTTGTTAAATTAAACACCTCCAGGCTGAACCAAATGTTCCTTCCCTACCTAGGTGCTGGGTGTTCTCTCCTTACGTAACTTTTTCTTGGTGGTTCAGAGAATCACTCGTGGAGGTGGCATGTACGTGCGTGGGCGCATTCATCTCTGTTCCCCGTCTGAGTTCAGTCCCCCCTCCCCCTCCCACCCACCTGAGTGCGAGGTCTCCCCACACAACCCCCCACCCGCCTGAAAGTTCCCTCGCTGCAATCTTCGAGTCTGACGTTCCCTGCTTTTCCTCTCCCTTCCCTGAGTCATCACTGATTGAATCTGTCCCAAACGGAAAGGATCAGGATGCTGCAGGGACCCTTGGGCATGGCCCCGTGGTCCCTGGGAAGGCCCTGGACCACATACTCGCGTTGGCTGGTCTCCTGCCCTTGGAGGGTGAGCTGTCGAAAGCGTACTTGTTGCTTTTAACTTCTGGGAAATACACTGAAGAAACAGAAAACAGGAGGAGGGTGGGGAAAGACAGCAAGGGGAGGAAGAGAGGCTGGGAGATGTCCTCACCCAGGACTGAGCTAAGGCTGGTCTGCGGGAAGGAGGAGGGTGGAGGCTGAGAACCAGAAGCCTGAACTGGCGCACGGGTCCGCAGAGCCACAAGTGGGGCTGCGGGCTGGACGGGGCTGGACCCGGAGACGTGGCCCGGGCTCGGCTTCCACTGGCGCTGGCGCGCGCTGCTTTGAGCAAAGCCACATGGGTTTTTCTCCGGGGGTTTCTTCCCCCTACAGTCCCCTCCCATAAGCCAGGGGCTGCACTAGTTATGAGTGGCGAGAACCTGAGCTTAGAGTCCATGATTGCTGGTATTTGAGTCCGGGTGATTGGGAGAGATGGGTGGGGATGGAGTGGGGGTTATAATAGAACGAAGCTTGAGCCTGTGCTTCTGAATTTACAGTCTAGCGGGGAGAAAAGAGACTATGAGACGATTCAAGACTCGGGGGCTGTGGGGGATGAAGCCCTGGGTCGTGGCAGACTCTAGGTGATGAAGGACAGGTGCTTGGGGTTGGTCGGGGGCAGTTGGGAGAGGGCTGCGGAGAGGAGCTGCGCCTTGGCGGGCGCCCCCTGGGCCTGGGGCGCAATGGGGCGCAGCAGAGGGTTCTGCCTGGAGGCTTACGTGCGAGAGCAGGGGAGACCCCAAAGCATAAACGGTGGGGGCACCCTCAGGTGCTATTAAGTGTGAAGGGGTAAGAGGCCTGCAGGAGCAGAGAGCAGGGCGTGGAGGGTCAGCACATGAGGCTTCCTGGGAATGGGAGAGACACAGGCAGTGAGCTTGAACCAGCCTCCGTGGGCTCCGCTCACCTATCAGCCAGGTGACCCCTGGCCCTGAAAACAGCCCAGGGAGGCCTCGTCACCCGGCCTCTCAGGACCAGGCTCCTTACCTCTCTAGCTGCTTCCCCAGTTTGCATGGAAACTTCCAAGGGCTCAATCAGTCTAAGGTGGGGTTTTACCCACTATTAAGCCTATGAGACAGATGTAAGCTCCTTTTTATAGAAGAGGAAACGGAGGGTCAAAAGGTTAAATTCATTCAGGGAAAATAACTGAAAATCTAGGGTATTTAAGGTTCTTAATCTTCTTGCCTCACCTAAAGTCACAAGGGTTGAACTGGGAAGAGAAGCCAGGTATCCTGAGGCCTGACTCTCCCCTTTACTGAGGAGTTGGGTGGGGGAAGGGGGCTGGGCGACTGAGGATGGGTGGGGGGAACCTCATCCCAGGCCGTGGGCTCCTCTTCAGGGCTGGTCCCCAGGCTGGTATTAAAATCAAATCTTCAGTGAAACAATCTCTTGAGTCCTACGTGCCAGGCACTGGCCGTTCCAGGATGAGAAAGGCACGTGGTCTTGACGTCATCAATTAATGGTGCTGAACAGCCAGGGATCCCAGAGGTGTGAATTTTGGGTTCTCATTTCGGCTCAGCTGTTTCTGATTTTTGGTTTTTGGGAGCAAACACAGTTTTTATTTTATTTATTTATTTTTGGCTGCGTTGGGTCTTCGCTGCTGCGCGCGGGCTCTCTCTGGTTGCGGCGAGCGGGGGCTGCTCCTCGTTGCAGCGCGTGGGCTTCTCACTGCGGTGGCTTCTCTTGCTGCGGAGCACGGGCTCTAGGCGTGCGGGCCTCAGTAGTCGTGGCACTCGGGCTCAGTAGTTGTGACTCACGGGCTCAGCAGTCGTGGCGCACGGGCTTAGTTGCTCCGCGGCATGTGGGATCTTCCCGGACCGGGGCTCGAACCCGTGTCCCCTGCGTTGGCAGGCGGATTCTTAACCACCGCGCCACCAGGGAAGCCCCAAACACAGTTTTTAATATTGAGATATAATTGACATGCAGCATTGTATTAGTTTCAGGCGCACAGCAGAATGATTCAATATTTGTGTATAATGTGAAATGATCATCACAATAGTTCACATCCGTCACCATCATAGTTACAAAAAATTTCTTTTCTTGTGAGAACTTTTCAGATCTACTCTCTTAGCAACTTTCAAATGTGCAGCACAGTGTCATTAACTAGACCGACTCAGCTGTTAACTAATGAAATCCTTCTTGGATTTTTCCAGCCCCTCACTGCTCTCCTTCAAATGACAGAAACCGTTTTCTTCCTTTGAAAATATTCCAGGGACTTCCCTGGCAGTCCAGTAGGTCCCAATGCAGGGGGCACGTGTTCGATCCCTGGTTGGGGAACTAAGATCCAGCATGCCACGTGGCGGGGAATAAAAAAAAAACATGTATTCCAGTCTCTCCTATCCCAATACGCCCATCCCCTCTTACCAAACCCCTTTAGCACTTCCTCATGTGCTGCCCGTGGGCTAATATAATTTAATGCCTGTTCTTTTTGTTTTTTGCATTATTTTGTATTAAGTTGTGTTCATTTCGTTCTAGTAGATGGATTCAGTTGAGAACTCAGGTGGGGGGTCAGTTGCCCCCGCCACCCCTGGCACCGTATGGACCCTGTGGCCAGTGTCTGGTCATGAAAGCACGCCTCTCAGCTCTCATCATGGGTGGTGGCTTCAAGAAAGCAAGGCAGGACCTACAGGCAAGTGGCTTGCCGGAGGCTCTAGCTTCCCCACCCCCTTCAGCCCGTGTGTCTGCCTGGAACAGACTTCTTTCCCAGAGCATGACTTAAGGTCCTAGAGCCCTAAAGCGGTTTAATGACAGGCTGCAGAGCTCTCGCCTCGATGACTAAAATTTCAGTTATGAGAGGGGTGTGATCGATTTCCTCTTTAACCCCAGAGCCCTTCGGCCCTGGGCTTGGGAGTTGGACTTGAGTCTGAATCTGTGTCCTACTCTTTCCCAGCTGGGGACCCAGGCAAATTACTTCATCTTTCTGAATCTGATTTTTCTTCTAAAAATGGAGATAACAGTAACTCAGTAACCACTGGGTTGGATGAAACCAGTTGACCAAGGACCAGTGCCGGGCGCGTAATAGTTGCTCAGTGAACAGCAGGCCCTCCGTTTAGGTGGAGGTCGGTTGTGGGGTTCCCCGCTGAGCCCAGCAGAACCTCTCCAACCAGGACCTTGAAGTGACCTGGTTTTCGGAGTCCCCTGGGTCTGTTCTCTTGGGTTATTCATCAGGACCTCGAGGCTGGAGGGCTCTGGGTTCTGTTGGGATCACGTAGTTCCCCTGCGGCTCCGGTCTGGCCACTTCTCCATCTGTCCCTGGTGACGGACACATGCGGCCCCTCCCCCTGCCTGCCTGTCCCGTGTGGACAGTTTGTGCCCTCGGGTGGTTCATCCGCGTCTCCGTGTGGCCCTCCCGCTACAGCCAGCTCCCGAGGGCCACAGCCGCCTGCTTGCATTATCTTCCTTGAACCTTAATTCCTTTCTTGATTTCCTTCGGCATCTTTCATCCTAAGGTACAGCATGGTGGGAGGTGGGGAGAGAGTGGGAGAAAAGCAAACCTAGACCTGGGTTTCTGTTTTGATTTTACTCTGCGGGCAAGGTATGTGCTGGCATTTTACTGTCTCATGTCTGCTTTTAAGGGTGTCTTCCATATGCCTGTGATCGTGGCCCAGCTCCTCAGTTAGAGCCTTGCTGTGCAGGTCCCAGTCAATAAGAGAACAGAACCCGGCGAGGTGGCCGGGACACAGCAGGCCCGCTGGCGACAGGCAGCACCGCATCAGCCCCTGGAGGGCTGGGGGGGTCCGGGCCGCCCCGGGTTTGCAAGTCAGTGGTCGGCGTTGTCTCCCAGCCCGCCCCTCCTTCTCTTCTGGGTCCAGGGCTCCCAGGGTAGGGTCTCGCGGCTTCTTGGATTGAGAACCAGACGTGGAATCAAGGGCAGAGGAGAGACAAGACGAGGCACCTCAGCAGACTCATAGCCCACACGACAGACATTCTCTTTGATGGGGAGCTGCACAGACTAAGTCACGTTCAAAGTTTTCACGGCTGGAAGTAAAATTGGGGCCGACACTTGTGGGCATTTGGGGTGGTCTGAGACGTCCACGGTGGAAGGGGGATCCGGATGGCCTGTGTTCGGGTAAAGATCATAAGGAAACGGAGAGAATGTTCTCCTCACTTAGGGTGGGGACGGTGCACAACCCTCCAAATAACCAGGACCAACAAGCAGACTCTTCCATGAACCATAGTGGGTGTGGGACTGTCTCAGGAAGGAAAAAAGATGACAAAACACGAGGTATGATGCATCAGGGCAAAAAGGCTCCTTCCGCATGGGCGTGAATCTGGTCCTAGGACCCGGCGCCACAGTCCTGGCGCTGGATGAGGTGGAGGCTCCTTTGCTTTATACGAACCGTGGACACCCGATGGCTAAATTCTGCCCACCCCGTTCTTCTTATCAAAGCTGGGAGATGTGGGAAGACATTTCTAGAAATATTTTCACCAATAAGGATCAGAAGGGTGATTTCTACTTATCCAGAAATCAACTATAATTCTTTAACTGCCATTACTGGTAGCCCTTCCCCACCCAGCTTTGGCAGGAAACAAGCAGTTTCTGGATGATGGAAACTCCTCCCCAAATAGAGCACTTGACTGGCCAGGTGAGCCTTCCTGTCTCAGAGTCAAGACTGAGCTGGTGGGGCGTCTGGACGTGCTGTCGGGGCGGGGGGGGGGATACGCTTTTAAGGCCAGGAAGGCAGAGGTGGAAGGGAAACTTCCAGTACCCAGGTGCCGGGAAGAGACCTCCAACAGAGGGGCAGGGCAGCAGCCACTCCTGCTGAGCGAGGCCAGGCTGACTCTGGCCCGGCGTGCCGGGGGCTTCGTGATGCTGCACGGATTTGGGGGTGGGTGCGGGTGGGAAGGGGCTGGACAGAGCTGAGGATTCATCCGTTTTGAACCGATTTTCTGCTCAGATTCCCGGAGCCCCCTGGCCCCTGGTGGGATTTGCCCTTCACATTAAGCCAAGTCACAAGCCAGGCATTTACGCAGCAGGGCCAGGCCTGGCTCGGAGCTTGCTGCAGGCATCTGTCACCACCCATCCGCTCTGAGTCTTCCCACACTCAGTCTGCTCAAATCACAGAGCCTTGAAATACGCTTTCCAGTTGGCCTTCCAGCACAGATCGGCGGGCAGCACTCGGGAAGAAGGAGGGTCCCGGCGGGGGTGGGACGCGCTCGAGTCTGGCCTGGGGTAGAGTCGGGGGGCTCGGAATGCCTTGCTTGGGGCCGAGAACCCCTTGCTTCCATCCCCTGGGGTAGGGTCAGGAGGCCCCTCCCAGCCTCGCCCGCCCCTCGGGGTCTCACTAGCGGCCACCTGGCGGCTCTCCCCGGAGGACTCACTCCTCTTCCAGGCTGGCTGCCTGCACAGGGGGCACTGGGCCTGGCTTGGGGGCTGGCCAGCTCCGCCCCCGGGAGAGGCTCGGAGGGGGCCTGGGAGCGGAGGGGGCCCCAGCTGCTGCCTTGGTCTGTTTCTCCTCCTCATTTCAGCCCCTATTCCCTTCCAAACCCCTGCTGGCTAGATGGGAACCATTCCCCCACTGTCTCCTAAGGGAGGAGAAAAGACTTCAGCCAGAGTCCCAAGTGTGTCTCTAAGCCTGCCCCCCGACCTGCACCAGGATCTCCGGGGGGCTGGGGTCCCACCCCACCCACTGAATGGAGGTTCCCGGCAGCATCTTCTGTGCCCTGAAGACCAGCTTTGCAGGAGAGGCATCTCTGTGCGTGAGTTGGAATCAACCTTTTCCCCTCCTGTTCATTTATCTAAAAAGAAGATTCTAGACCTTGCCCAAGGTCCAACCTGGCACCAAGTCTAGCGGTTTCTCCCCCCAAATCAGTTTTTTCTAATTTCACTCATGGAGAAAGATAAGGAACTCATTGTGCAATTGCCCCCCAAAAATCCAAAGAATATTTTTCAATAATCCCAAATGCCTAGGGACTCTGGTTAATCCAGGGTCCTGACTGAGAAATGCCAGCCGTGCCTCATCTGGAATCCTAACTGTCAAAAAACTGGAGTCCGGTAACATGCACTTAACAACGAAGCCAACCTGACGTCACCCGGGCTCTGACACTGGAGGTACTTTAGGATCTCAGCAGCCGCCACTCTGACAAAATCTGGAATCCAGTAAGTAAAGATGTCAGGTTGAGATAAGCTGGCTGTGGGCGCCTGTTCCTCATCACATTTAAATATCCACATGTTCTTGGTGCTTGGTGACCCCTACACTTCCTACTTGGCAGGAGGGGAAGGTGTAGTTTATAGAGAGGGGATGGGAATCATGGCCTCAGCCCCGGAGTGTCCTTGGGTGTCCCCTTCCCCACTCCTAGGGACCCGTCCAGGGCTCCCCAAACTGGCCTCCCCCAGGCACTTTTTCTGTCTGTCTCCACGCCATCCAGTTTTCTCTCTTCTCTCTCTTAGGCCTTCAGAGTCCTCTTCTGAGATTAGCTAATCCAGTAACCTACCAACTCAGAGAAAGGGTTAGTTTCATGAGTTATCTCTCCTGGTTATTTAAATACTGCCTTGACCCAAATAAGGGGTCTTGGGATAGGAAATGTAAGCACCTTTGTAGGTTTGGGACATCTCATATTTGGGGATTTACCTTTGGGAGAAATTGGGCTCTTGGAGTCCAACAGATCTTTCCCCCTGGATCTGTAGCTACTGTGCGTCTCAACTGGGTTCTGGAAAGTGAAACACTGGCCTTTCAGATCCCAGGTAAGGGAAGAAGGGACAGCTGTGCCCTATCTGATGTGTGTAACAAGGTGCTTTGGCACCAGGAGGGCGATTGAAACGGGAGAATTTTTGCTAGGAAATAAAGTATATAACTGGTCTGTAACACACAGCACAGATGCTTCCTGGAAATTCTACTCCCACTGCTTGAAAAAGCATATTCAGTATTCCAGAATTAGTAACATGGACCTCTTCCCTGGATGCTGTTGATTGCTTGTTTTGTTTTTTTCTCCCCTATGGTACAGGGATGGGTGGTGGTTGACCAGTCACTTTTTGGTCAGCTTTACTGACACACAGTTTACATACAATAAAATTCGCCAGTTTGAAGTATACAATTAGGTGGGTTGTGATCGGTTTGCAGTCACGTGACCACTAGCCCAATGGTGATAACGGAACATTTCCATCACCCACAAAAGGTCCTTCTGGTCCCTCTGCAACCTGTCCCCTCCCCATCCCCATCTTGAGACTGAGGGTGGCTCTGTGTCTTCCCTATGAATGTCTTCCAGCACCCCCCCCAGACACACAGGGGCTACTTAACAGATGTTTAAAAGGATAAATACATCAGTGGTTCTAACATATTTTTAAAATCCCCGTGAGACTTCTTCTGGTTCCTACCATTCACCCTTGGTTCTGAAAGATTGTCTGACAAGCATTCGTTAATAAATAATTTCTGCATTCAGTCATTCCTGATCCCAGCCTTCTAATCAGCATTAGATAATCAGTGTCACCAGAGTTGACGAAATTCCAGCTAAAAGCAGAGACTCACTGTCCTCATTGCATGTGCTGTCACGGGCAAGTGTGCAGGTCCCTTTCCGCTTTTCAAAAGACTAGAAACGCTGCAGGAGCATCCGTTGCCATTTTTTGTTATCTCCCGTCCTAGACCAGAAATCACTGACCTACATCACCCTCACCTTCTTTGGTTTTTGGATTTTTTTTTTTTTTTTTTTTTGGTAGTAAATGAGGAAGTCAGCACTTGAGCAATTTAGGGGCATACCTGGAGAACACCCCCAAAGGGTTTCTCAGTTTACAGGGACTTTCTATGTCCCTCATTCATCACCAAGGGCTCAGAGTCCCTTCACTTTGCCTGGCTGAACTGCCCTTTCTCCTGTAAGTGTGGGACCGATCTTGCAGCTGTCAGGGTGCCGTTGAATCTGGCTCTTTACCCTAATCAAAGCTCTGAGAGACAAGATGCTATGGTCTACTCACTGGGCTCAATAATAATATCTTGCCCCTAAATAATGGCATCTTACCCATAAAAATCAGTCATTTATTTTAAAGTAATAGCTAACATTTTCCAAGTAATTGTCATGCATTATTATAATCTCTTTATATGTTAGTTCAGATGTATCCTGTGTTTACGTATTTATATGTTAGCTCATAATTTCACAGGAACTCCTGTGACTCCCATTTTGTAGATTAGAAAACTGAGGCACAGAGAAATTAGATTTCACAAGATTACGTAGTTTTCTGATCATCTGTTGCTATATCACAAACCACCCCAAATCTTAAGGATATGGTTTGGGATCATCACTGGTCTCGGGGCTGCCTGGCTCAGTCCAGCAGTTCTCCTTTGGGGTTCCTCATACATTTTCAATCCAGTGGCCCCTGGGGCTGGAGTTCTCAAGGTTTCTTCACGCTCCTGTCTGGTTCCTGGGTTGGTTTCACATCCCTTTCTCCATGCTGTTTCACCACGTGGCTAGCTTGGGCTTCCCCATAGCATGGTGGGCTCAGGGCGGTGGAATTTTTAACAGGGCAGCTTTTTTTCCCCAGGGAAGAGTCCAGGAGAGCCAGGGATAAACTTCTTATCACCGAACTCAGAAGTCTGACTAACTCAAGTAGTTATTCTGTGCTTCCAGGTTACATCAAAAATTAAATAGAATAGACACAAACGTAGGTTACACGGATGCCATTTCTCACTGATCCGGCCAAAGTTCGGTGGTCTGACAGCGTTGTCTATTGGTGAGGCTGTGGCGTAAACAGATGCTGTCCTACACCAGAGCAAAATGACCCAGTCCTAGGAGGGCAGGTGGCAATGTCTGTCAGAAGTCATGACCGCGTTGCCCTTTGAGCAGCGATCACACGATCCTAGAAACATGAAGAACATACAGAGTTTTCACTGCAGCAGCCTGTGACGTAGACGGGGGGTGGCGAAGCTATTGTGTTCCGTGCAGAAGAACACACCGCAGATACCAGAAAACCCTATGTGCCGACTTCGAAAGATCTCCTGGACATACACAGTGATAAACAAGGTATGGAGCAGAATATGTAACAGGGAGCCCTTTGTATTAGAAAGGGGGGAAATACTTGACGTATGCACTCACATAAAGAAACCCCAATTGGATGTGCAGCTAAAAGTGGACCCTTTGGGGGGGCGTGGCACGGATGGGGACAAGGGTGGAAGAGCCCAGCTTTTCAGTTGTGCATCCCTTTGTTTTGACTTTCAAATCCCATGAGTTTATTTTTCCATCCACACACAAAAAATTAGTCGGATGACATAGCTGTTGCCCTCAGAGCGCTCACAACCTCGATAGAGAGAAAGTTTGTACATAAACAGCAAATGGACAGTGCTTGAGTGGGTTGATTTTAAACGTAGTGGGGTGAGACATCATTTCCAGCGGACTTGACAGCAAAGGAGACATGAATCCACGAGACCCGCATTAGTTCTGAAGGATGAGGAGGAGATGAGCGGGTCAAGAGGATGGGTCAGTCCCAGCCGGACAGCGCGGTGCCGGCCGGCGCCTCTCAAACCCCAGGATGGAGGAGGCAAGCCGACCTGCTGGCCTTGACGCCGGACCCTTGAAAGCTCCATTGTGAGAGCCACTGGCTTACAGTTATATTCCAGCAACGTATGTTATTTTTTTATAAATTTACTTATCTATTTAATTGATTTATTTGGCTGCGTTGGGTCTTCATTGCTGAGCGCGGGCTCTCTCTAGTTGCGGCGAGCGGCGGCTACTCTTCGTTGCAGTGTGAGGGCTTCTCATTGCGGTGGCTTCTCTTGTTGTGGAGCACGGGCTCTAGGCACACGGGCTTCAGTAGTTGCGGCACGCGGGCTTCAGTAGTTGTGGCTCGCGGGCTCTAGAGCGCAGGCTCAGTAGTTGTGGCGCACGGGCTTTGTTGCTCCGCGGCATGTGGGATCTTCCCGGACCAGGGCTCGAACCCGTGTCTCCTGCATTGGCAGGCGGATTCTTAACCACTGCGCCGCCAGGGAAGTCCATCAAAGTATTTTAAATTGCAAATTGTTGCAATAAAGGAGTGCTGGCTTCCTGACTGCTACCTCGAAGGTGGTTTGTGTATGATAACCTTGAACTTGTGGAGGGTCGTGAGCCCCGGTCTGGAGGTGGGGGGGGGATAGAGGTGTCCCAGGCCGCGTGCAGGCAGGAGGGACCACAGGAGGTTTCAGCCAACAGGGTCTCTGCTCAGTGCTGCTCTGTTCCCTGGGCTAGGCACACAGGCAACAGAGGAGCAGGCCACGTGATCGTCTAACTGTGTCCTCTGAACCATGAAAATGGGGCCGTGGGCAAACTAGAGGGGGCCACGCGGAGCCTCTGGAATCCCGCCTGGCAGCTCTGGTTCCCCCTCCGCCTGTGGGAGTTCCCTCTCTTCTGCGTGGAGCTCCCCGGGGGTGCGCTGGTCTCCTAGACCAGTTTCGAACAGACCTTTGGGAAATGTCGGCTCCCCACAGCGGTCCTGGAAGGCCAGAGTCCACTGGCTTTGGACACAAGCACCTGGGACGTGGAGCCCCGTGTTTTGCAAGTAAGAGGGGGTGTCCCCAAGACCTTGTAGGCACCAGCGGCAGAGATATGTGTCCCAGAGGCTTCCAGGACCAAGTGACCAAGAGTGAAAACGAAAGGGCTGGTGATGCCAGGGGACAGACAATCCCAAGGGGTCCTCTGGCTTAGGAACGTCCCCACAGGACCTGACCCAGAATCTTCCGTGCTTTTTTCAGTGAGAAATAAAGATCCCAAACCATCCAGCAGGGCCTAGATGAGAAATGGTGGGGAGTCACACGGGGAGGTGTTTCGAGCCCGATCCCACCCCGAAGGGAGATCCAGGTGGCCTCGGGACACAAGGTACACGTGAGGACACTCCAGGGACCAGGTCTTCCTGAGAGATGATGGCTTTTACCCCAATTCCTAGAATGTGAGAAGTAGGCTGTTTTTCCCCTTCCTTGAAAAAGCAAAGCTACAAACAATCCCTGTGCTGTGTACCTGACTCCCTGCTGTGGTGGCAGCTGATCTAGAAGTTTCTGCTCTTGTGGTGACTTTGGCCTCACACCCAGCACTTCTCTTCCCTCCCCTCCTTATGTAACGAGCTGGCCTCTTGAATAGAATGGGTTTGTTGGCCGCAAAAACAAAAACAAAACCCCCAGCAAACTCCTTGTTTGGATTCCTTAGTACCGCGGTCTGTGGCCTTGAGTCCCCGGCTGGGAACCACTCGTTACTCTGTGCCCAAGCGGTCTCCAGTCGGGCCCTGGGATTTGTGTCCCCCGCCCTCCAGACGTCCTGAGGCTGCCTGGTGACCCCGGCTGCCACCTGCTTCCATCTGGAGCGTGGAGGCCAGAGCCCTCGCCCCAGGGTCTACACTGGACGGCCTGGCCTGCGACAGGGGCCGTGGGTTTGCAGACCTTCCTCCCGGCCCTCCTGCCTGAGCCCAGCTGGCTGTTCCATCTCCAGGTTTATCTTCTCTGCCCGAGATCCCCGCGGCCTCAGGGCCCTGAGTCTGGGCGTGTGCAATACACCTGCTCCCCTGCGTTCTGGAAGGACTCAGCCACGGATGCAGGACCAAGTGACCACTCCAGCTCCTGTCCCCACATGGACTGATGACCACAGCCCTCTTGGGGCAGCCCAAGGCAGCCCCTCAGCTAGACTGCAGGCTCCCTGCTGTCTCCTGTAGAAATGACAGGAGGTGGGTGATCAAGGCCCAGAGTGGTGGGTGGGTGGTTGGCCGACAGAGCTGAGGCCATCTCTGCCGATTTGCTGCTATTACTTTTTTTTTTAATTGACAGACTTTTTTTTTTGAGACGTTTTAGATTTACAGAACAATTGAGCAGAAAGTACAGAGAGCTCCCTCGTACCCCCTTCCCCTCCCCTCCAGCATCCCCTATTATTAGCGGTGCATTTGTTACAACTGATGAGCCTTTATTAATACACTATTGTTAACTGAAAGTCAGAGTTTATATCGGGCTCATTCTTGGTTTTGTACATTTTATGGGTTTTGACAAATGTATAGTGACGTGTCTGCACCATTACAGTATCAGAGTAGTTTCACCGCCCTAAAAATTCCCAGGGCTTTGCCTTTTCACCCCTCCCCCATCCCCTGGCAGCTACTTACAGGTGTTTGTCCTGCCGCCTCTGGGCCTGACCCCAGGGTGCACCCACCAGGGGCAGTGTGACCCATCACGGCCTTGGGGCTCAACCCGGCATGTGGAAGGGAGTCTGCCATCTCGGTGCCCGGAGGAGGGATGGCCTAGAATAGAATTTGGGGGCTGGAAGGCCTTTGGAGGAGCCTCCAGGGTTCAGACCCAAATACCTCCTATCTCAGGTGAGGAAACCAAGGACCAGAGATGGGATGTGAGTTTCCAGTCAGCACAGCTGGTTGGAACAGAAATCTGTATCCAGGCCTCAGAGAGGGCATAGGTTCAATCCAGCTTCTTTTTTAACAATAGGAGCTAAGTTAGTAAAAAGGACCAAAAAATAAATTTTGCAAAGAGCTAGCCACTTGCCTGTTTTTTGTTTTTTTTTAAAAAAGACACATTTATTCAGCGTCATGATCAGACTATTACACTTAGCAATCAACAGCATGGGTGCAAAAAAAAAAAAAATCTACATTAAAACCCTTTGTTGGAATGCTTTACACTTTCCACAGAACAGGAACTAAAATAACCTGTTATACAATTAGTCACAAATACAGTCCTCAAGTTTTTTTGCCCATACACATGAGTATTGTCTAAAACATGTCTTCTTTGCAGCCGCTAGGCCCTGCCACCACTGTGCTTGGCTGAGTTCACAGATCTGTTGTAACCTGTAGCTTCCCTGTCACTTCTCTGTCTCTCCTCTCCTGCCGAGCTTAGTTTCCTGGCAGTAATCAAAGCCTTCTGCCACTGCCATAGCTACTGCGGCTGCTGGAACCACCATAGCCACCTTGGTTTCGGGGTTTGGCAAAGTATTGGCCTCTACCGCCATAGGGGCCAGAACGTCTGCCTGCAAAGTTTCCTCCTTTCATGGGTCCAAAATTTGAAGATCGATTGTTGTAACTGCCAAAACCATTGTAGCTTCCACCACCTCCAAAATCGCTTCCATCGTTACCAGATCCATTATAGCCATCCCCACTGCCACCATAGCCACCGCCACCGCGGCTGCCACCAAAGGCACCTCGACCACTGAGGTTTCCTCCATGACCAAAGCTGTCATTCCCACCAAAACCACCTCCACGACCACCACCAGAGTTTCCGGAACCACTTCGACGTCTTTGGCTGCGTGAGGCACTAGCCATCTCTTGCTTAGATAGGGCTTTCCTTACTTCACAGCTGTGGCCGTTCACCGTGTGGTATTTCTGACAGTCTTGTCTACAGAGTCATGGTCATCGAAGGTTACGAAAGCAAAGCCTCTCTTTTTGCCACTGCCTCGGTCAGTCATGATTTCAGTCACTTCAATTTTCCCGTACTGTTCAAAATACTCTTAGGTGATGTTTGTCAGTGTCTTCTTTAATGCCACCAACAAAAATCTTTTTCACAGTTAAGTGGGCACCAGGTCTTTGAGAATCTTCTCTTGAGACGGCCCTCTTTGGCTCCACAACTCTCCCATCCACCTCGTGTGGCCTTGCCTTCGTGGCCGCGTCCACCTCCTCCACGGCGGCGTACGTGACAAACCCGAAGCCTCTGGAGCGCTTGGTGCTTGGGTCCCTCGTGACCGCACGATCTGTGAGCGCTCCCCCTGCTCAGAATGGCTCCTCAGACCCTCATCGGTTGTTTCAACGCCCAAGCCTCCGATGAAGAGCTCCCGCAGCTGTTCGGGCTCTTTGGGTGACTGACTTAGACGCGACGGCAGTGGGGGGGGCGGGGGAGAACGTCAACGATGCTTGCTCGGCGGCGTCCGCGAGCAGAAAGGAGCCACTTGCCTGTTTTGAGTGTCATCATTAACCTGCCCTGTGGGGGGCTCTGGCCCAAGGTGGGGTGCCTGGAACCCCCAGTGGCCACTGGGCTCTGAGGGAGGACGCCGTGTGCCCCCCGTGCCCCCGGTTCTACCCGAGAACGCTGAGTTCCCACGAGGAGCCGCCCGACGTGTGCCCTGCGTGTGCCCGAGGGGCCGCGGGCAGGCCCTGCCCTGGAAGGAAGGGGAAGTGGGCAAATAGCATCTCCTGGAGCCGCTGGTCTCCACGTACCTGCTGCGTTAGGCTTTGACCCACAGCGCCTGCAGCCCTTCTATGCAGAGTGCCCTCCAGCCTGCCATCAGATTGAGGGCGCTGCGGTTTTCGTGGCTCCCGAAAGTTCCCGGAGCAGCTGCCCACCCTAATGGCCCTGGCCACAGCGTGGAGGAATCCCAGGAAGTGACACACTCACGCAAGGCCAGTGGATGACAAAGGGCAACTTGGAGCAAGAGCTTTGTCGCTGGACGCAAAGACACCAAGAGAACTGACATTAGAGGATGGGCGACCTTGTATGATAATTACAACTGACACCTGGGTGCGCAGGGCAGCCAGGCCCGTGCCAGGGGCTCCGTCTGTACCGTGAGTCTGCAGGACGGTTGTTACCATCTTTTGTAATGGAAACGTAAGCTAGAAGGTCGAAGTCAACTAGAGAGAGCACGGTGTGATAGAGAACTTGGCTAGAAGTTGCAAGACCAGGATTTGGTTCTGGCTCGGTCATGACTCTACCATGTGGGTTTTTTTTTTTTTTTTTTTTTTTTTTTTTGTGGTATGCAGGCCTCCCTCTGCTGCGGCCTCTCCCGTTGCGGAGCACAGGCTCCGGACGCACAGGCCCAGCGGCCATGGCTCACGGGCCCAGCCGCTCCGCGGCACGTGGGATCCTCCCAGACCGGGGCGCGAACCCGGTTCCCCTGCATCGGCAGGCGGACGCGCAACCACTGCGCCACCAGGGAAGCCCTACCATGTGGCTTTGAGCAACTCACTCAAATCTCTCTGGAAACCTGTTACCCCACCCGTAATGGAAGGGGATCAATTTGGAAGATTTCTGACATTTTCCAACGGTGACACCCTGTGACTGCGTTATTTCCCTGGTTTAGGTGTCAGGAGACCAGGGGGTCTGCAGTAGGCCTGGACCAGCGGGGCACAGGTGCTGACAGATACCACTCTGGGGGGGGGGTCTCAGTAGGTGGTTGCCCCCAGGGCTGTAACTGCTGTTCCGGGTCTGGGATGGCCTGGGACTGCTGGGGTTGGCAGGACCCACGGTAGGTCAGAGCAGCAGTGCCCCCCGCTCAGAGGGCCAGGGGAGGGATGGATGTGGTGGGATGAAAGGGGAGGTGGGAATTCTCTGGCGGTCCATTGGTTAGGACTCTGCACTTTCACTGCCAAGGGCGTGGCCAAAAAAAAAAAAAAAAAAGAAAGTTCCATCCCTGGTTGGGGAACTAGGATCCTGCAAGCCATGCAGCGCGGCCAAAAAAAAAAAAGGGGGGGGGTCCGGGGGAGGTAAGGAGTTGCCTACCTCCCATCCATGACAGTGACGAGATGTGATTCTCTTGTCTCCGTTCTGTGTGCGTATTTCTGGGCACAAAGTACAAAGAGAGGTCAGAGGGCTTCAGCCAGGACAGAGGAAAAAAAGATGGCGCTCATCCCTGTTCACTCTCGTGACATCTAGAAGGTCAGGGGGTGTCGGCTCCCCTCTGAAATCTACCCGCGCTGCTTCAAAGCTCATGCAGTGCACAGTTGTTCAGACTTTTTTGTCCACAACGCAGTAACATGTATATTTTATTCATGTCTATGTGTGAATAATTGAAACAATTTTAGGAAACAATGAGATGCATTCGTATTTTATTCTAATTTATATTTTGGTGGTTGTATAATCCGCTAAATCGATTTCATGATCCACTGATGGGTTGGCGCTGTTAGTTAGAAAACTGTGGCTAAATGCTTCTGGAGCAGCCAGTTCAGCCTGGGATGCAAGTTAGAGCGAATAAATAAAAGCACCTTCTTCGTTATGCTTAACTTAGTGCAGAAGCCCTTGCGTTCTATTCAAGTCCCTGGTGTTTGCTGCTTCCCCTGAACTCCTTGTACTTTTCAAGCTGTATCATGTGGTCACGGAGCAGGTGGTGACACACAGGTAGGAATGGAAGAATCTTTGGGCACCTGCAGAAATGTTTAGGAAGAATCTTTTGATAAACAGTTTTATAAATATGGACACTGGATAGTCTCCAGATTCTGAGCTGAAAACTGTGTGGACTTTGGCTCCTGGGCCAAATCCCAGAGCCACATTGGGTAGGTGGTTGAGAGCAGAACGTAGGTCTCTAAGCCCTGAGTCTTGCATAAGAGCCCCCTGCGTGGAGGAGGGTGTGTCTCGGAGCTGCCAGCAGGCTGTGACCTTATAAACACGTTCCCTGGGTGCTCAGTTTCATTCTCATTCAAGTTTTCTGTCCTGCGGTTTGTCTTGAAGCCCAGACCCAAACCATGTGATTTTCTCCCTGTGGTGCGCCCCGCTGCCCCTGGGGCTCTAGGCAGGCGGCTGGAGAGGCAGCTGTCGGGGGCCATTTGGGTCTGCGGGACACGCCCAGCAGCGTCTCCACTTTCCCTCGTGGTTGCTTTTTTCCTTCCTGGAGAGGACTTAACATGTGGGAGGCCCGATGACTAGCAGAGTCACCTAGCTGGCCGGGCAGTGGATGACACCCACAGAGGGTTCAACACCAAGGCTACCACAGTCTCAGTTAGTGGCTTGGCATTTTATTTGTGGGTAAATAACCCTCCCCAGAAACCCAGCGCTGGTCTTTGCAGACCCTCTCTTAAGGTTTGTCTTAGTAAAATCGTGAAATGTCAGAGTTGAAAACAGCCCTAGAAATTAAGGGCCAGCTGTCTTCTGACAGACAGCCACTTCTGTTTGTCCTTGCTTTCAGATGGGCCAAGTGGCCCGAGAGATCCCGTCAGAACATCCTCCTCTGATCATGAGGTCTTGGTGTTTCCTGTACCCTAGGCTGTCATCAGTCATTTATGTCTCAGCGTGAATGAGCTTCTTGGCACCTCTTCCAGTGTCGGTTTTGTGTGGGGAAAGACTCCCGTTTGAGTCCTGCCCGTGTGTCCGGCAGCGTGGAGGAGCGCGTCCCTGGGTGAATAAGCGTCTCCCTGCTGTCAGCTGACTGGTGGGTGGAAGGAGACGGTGGGTGGGTACCACACAGCATCGTCACACGCCTGGTGGAAACTCACACCACTTACCCAGCAAGCGACACGAGAACAATTCTCATCATTCCACAGATGACGCCAGAATGTGATTTCGGGACTTTTCCAACCTGCTGTTCTCCTTTACACGTTGTAAATCTTCCATGACAGTAAAAAATAGGACTATTTGGGCTGTTTCCTGTTTTTCACTGAACCTGCAGGAGCGAAGACCTTTCACACCCGTCTTTTCCTCTCATCCATCTGTCTCCCTTGGGGATTTCGAGGTCCTTGACAAAGTCAGGGCTCTGTGTGTACAGAGACCCCCTGCTGACCGAGTGGGCCCCACTCCCCTCCCCAGGGGTAGCTGACTGTCTCCAAACTGCCACCTTCCTGCGGCCAGATTCGCCCAAGGTCAGCACCCATCAGCTCGAGGGTGGTGGGGGGAGGGGTCTAGGTTTCTGTGTCAGTCAGGTCTCCGGAGACAGAACCAAGAGGAGTGAGAGATACACATACCTGTATACGCATATACACATCCTACATGTATGTCCTTAATATACACACATATATATATCCTAAATATATATTTATCACGTATTAATATATTAAGTATATACAATGTATACTTAATATAAATATCAACGAATAGTAACAGTTGTATATATTACATATATTACACATATTATATTAACTTATATCATTATATGTTATATATCACAATAGGCTATTAACTGATATATGTTATTTATATTGTAAATACAATTATAGTATTAAGATAATAAATATTACATATCAAGGGATTTGTTTTAACGAATTGGCTCGTGTTGGTGGGAACTGGCAAATGCTGAATCCACAGGGCAGGCCAGCAGGTGGAAACTCAGGCAGGAGTTGCTGCTCAGATCTTGAGGCAGAATTTCTTCTTCTTTGAGAAACCTCAGTTTTTGCTCTAAGGCCTTCAGCTGACTGGATGAAGGCCACCCACATCGTGGAGGGTAACCTCCTTTCCTTAAACTCTGTTGATTATAGGTGCTAACCTCACCTACAGATACCTTCACAGCAGCATCTAGCTTAGTGCTGATTAAACCACTGGGTGCTGTGGTCTGACCAAGTTGACACACGAAATTAACCAGCACAGGCTCTGTGATGGCGCTTGGCCATCAGAGCCCAAAGCTCTCTCCTCTATAACACCACTCTCCTCCCATCACCTGGCTTGGCCTAAAACACCACCTGTGGAGACTGGGATTGCTCTGGATTGAGGCAGCACCTGCAACCCCGGCCATATTTGCTGACAAGAGCGCGAAAGTTGCCTGCGATGGGCTCTGGGGGGCTGCAGCAGAGCAGACGGCTCGGTTCCTCACCTGTGTCTCCTGGGCGCCCTCAGGCACTTGCCTCCTTCCCTGCTGACCGTTAGCTGACCCAGACCCCCGGCGTCCTCCACCCAGCCTGCCCCCCCACTGCCTCTAGCCGGGAGGAGCGCGGGCTGGAAGAAGACAAGAGGCTGGGGCCTAGTCCTTAGTGGTTAGCAGAGGCTGGACTCAACCTGGCCTGGGACCCTTTGCCTTTAAGAGGTCACTTTGGGGGCCTGAGCTGGGAAGGTGCGGAGGGCGGGCCCTGGGAATGTGGATCGGGGTCCCCAGGCGTCCCACAGCCCGAGTCCCTGTCCCCCTCTGCACAGCATCCTTGGCTGTAGAGCCAGGAGGCCACGGGTCCTTCCAAGGTTCCATTTACCTCTGGTCAAGCAAAGGCCGCCCACAAGGCAGGGCCTGGCCCCATGGCCTTTCAGCAGGAAAAAGAGCCTCTGGCAGCAGCCTGCACTGTGTAACCCCGCTTCAGGATTGCCAGGCTCTGGTTATTAACCAGCCTGTCTTCTGCTTGGGAAAGGGATAAAGACGGCTCTCTAATTATAGGAGGGGCAGCTAGCGTCTTTGCAGAAGCTCCTCACCTGATTTCAGACCCAGGTGGAGCGTGAGAGACTGCCCTGGCTTCCCAGGTCGGTGGTTGCCTCGGGTGACGCCCTTGGCCTCTCCGTGGCCTTGATTGGTGAGGCCGGAGTGCGTCTTGGCCAGTGGTCCTGATGCAGCCCAGTTCCGTGTGAGAGCTCACACCACGGGAAGGGCCGTCTTTTTTTTTAACCTTTTTTAAAAATTGAAGTCTGCTTGATTTACAGTGTTTCAGGTGTGCAGCAAAGTGATTCAGATATATATATATATATTCTTATTCAGATTCTTTTCCATCATAGGTTATTACAAGACACTGAATATAGTTCCCTGTGCTATACAGTAGGTCCTTGTTGTTTATCTAGTTTACATATAGTAGTGTGTATCTATTAAACTCCTAATTTATCCCTCCCCCGCTTCCCCCTTTGGTAACCATAAGTTTGTTTTCTATGTTTGTGAGTCTGTCTCTGTTTTGTAAATAAGTTCATTTGTATCATTAGATTCCACATATAAGTGATATCATGTGATATTTGTCTTTGATTTACTCCACTTAGTATGGTAATCTCTAGGTCCAACCACGTAGCTGCAAATGGCATTATTTCATTCTTTTTTATGGCTGAGTAGTATTCCATTGCATATATGTACCACATCTTCTTCATTTATTCCTCTGCTGATGGACGTTTAGGTTGCTTCCATGTCTCGGCTATTGTAAATAGTGCTGCTATGAACATAAGGGTGCATGTATCTTTTCAAATTAGGGTTTTCGTCTTTTCCAGATATATGTCCAGGAGTGGGATTGCTGGGTCATGCGTTAGTTCTATTTTTAGTTTTTTAAGGAACCTCCGTACTGTTCTCCATAGTGGCTGCACCAACTTGCATTCCCACCAACAGTGTAGAAGGGTTCCCTTTTCTCCACACCCTCTCCAGCATTTATAATTTTAAGCCATTTTGTTGGTGGCCATTCTGACCAGAGTGAGGTGATACCTCACTGTAGTTTCGGGAAGGACCTTCTCTTGTATCATCCTATCTGGTCTTCACAACATTGCCCTGTGATACAGAAGGCACTATAGCCTCATTTTACAGATTGAAAAACTGAGGCCCTTGGAGACTAAAACGCTTTCCTCCATGCCAGAGTTAGGGGAGAGCTGAGGGGAGAATGCGGTCTCTTGACCGCTCTGGTCTAGGGCTTCTGAAGCTACTTGTTGTTGAGAAAAGAGTTTACTGTCTGGTGCTGCTGTGGGGCTGGAGAGGCCACTGGTTGAGGAATTGGGGACAGCAGTGGCGCTGGATACTCCCTTAACACCAAGGAGGGTCAGGCTGCCAGATTTCTGCCTTTTGCACGGCCCAGGGCTTCTTTCTTGGGAGAAAGTACTGCCCACCGCGGGGCCAAAGCACTTTCCCCCCCGCTGTTGGTCAGTAGGCATCACCCGGGCACAAAGACCCGGGGTCGTTGGCCAGGGCAGCGAGGGGGCCCCCAAACAGCTGTATGAATCGATCCCGGGACCACCAGGGAGGTGGGAGGGTGGGAGGGTGGCAGGAGCGAAAAACAGTGGTTTCCTTTTCTCTTTTATATCAGGAAGCCTCTCAGAGTGCGGTCAGGAACCGTGATGTCTTCTGTGGAAAATAAATAATTCTGGAACTTCTCCGAGAGCTAAGTTGAGGCATTTTCCCTAATTTGTCCCCTGTCCCTCCCCCGTTGCCGAGTTCCAGTGATTCTGGGTTGGTTCCTTCTTTTTCTGAGAGTCGTTATGTAGCATGACTGTTCTCAAAGGCTCTGAGTGACCATGGCTCTGGTCACCGCCCCCAACATTGGTACCAAGAATTGCCCGTTTGGTGGTTTTGAGGGATTGAGCAAAGCCAGTCCATCTGGAGACGCCTCCCTTGAGTATCCCACGTGAGGGCCTCACCAAGGCCTTCGCCACAATTGCAACAGATCGGGTGCAGACGAGGTTAGATGGTGCGAGCAGCCCCCCACGTTGGTGACGGGGAGCACGGGGGTCAGGGGGCCAGGCAGGGCAGGGGGCCAGGTACCCGTAGTCGGAGGACACCACTCACGGCTTTCCAGAATCATGCCGAGCATCCGCTGGGATGCACCTGGCGTTTGTACTAGCGATCCATGTGCTTAAAATTGAGAGACCTTAGAAATCACCTGAGAAACTAGAGGGTTAGTACTTAAGAAGCAGATTGAGACACACATTAAGATAGAAAGCCAAATATGTGTCTGGGTCCTGACCCGCTCAGCTATGAAGCATCACCAGGGAAGCAAGGGGCACCCCCCCATCCCTCCGTTGGTGGAGCCCACACCGCGTCTGGAGACTCTGCCCCGAGCTGGGAGAGCAGTGGAGAGTATTTGGTAGTTTGAGAGATGAAGAAAATGATTTTGATGACAAATCCTAGAAGATGAGAAGCATTTTATCCTGGACCTAGCAGTGCTCCCCTAAACCACCCCGATCCCACCTGCTGTTTAGCCCAACAGGTAAGAACAGAGAACGTCTGAGCCAACAGGCATCTTCGGAAATTATCTAGTTAAACCCTCTCATCTGGCAGATGGAAAACTGGATTCAGACGTGCCCGAGATCCCCCAGATCTCCAGATGGTAAACCACAGAACTGGGCTGGAACCTGGCCTTCCGGCTGCATCTCTGTGAACAGGTCGTGTTTTTATGTGCCCGAGGGGTGCGGGCTCGTCGACGCCCAGACAGCGCCCTGGGTCTGCTGTCTGCACCCGGGTAGCCCCAGATGCCGCTGATGGACACTCTTTGGGCTCAGGTCTGCTCAGCAGGGGAGGAGCACGAAACTGTCCTCGAAGTGTTCCCTCCTCGGTAGGAGTCTAACGGCAGGTAGTTACACAGGAATGTTCTGTGGTCACCCCGACGTTTAAAACCCCTGGTTGGCCCTCAGGTGCGGGCCATGGCCCCTGACACTGGCAGCCTTTCTGTCTGTCCCGTGTGTGCACTTTCACCAGGGCTCTTTCTGGGGTAGGCCAGCTGCATCAACAAAGGAGTTTTGTAAGACAAAGCATCAGAAATGCTGAAAAGGCAGAACTATATCTGGCCGATACACACCTACTGTCAAGGCTAAGACGGGAGTAGAAGAGCCCTCATTTCTCAAGAATTCACACATCAGTTGGTTGTAAACAGTATAGAGAAATGTTGGGATAAGTGGCCGGGAGTGGGTGAGCTATCAATAAGACCCCAAACTACACAAAATATGGACGATCGAATTTGCTGGTGGGCTGCTTGATACTTTTCTGTCCTTTGCGACATCAGCATGAAATACTTTTTAAAAACTTTCTATTGAAGTACAGCTGATTTACAATGTTGTATTAGGTGAATTACTTTTAATTAAGAAGTAGACCTTAAAGAGACAGTATCACAGGCTGCCTTGGTAGTGAATCACGGAACTGTACAGACCCTCCTCCGTCCGTTCTCTTGCCCTGTGATCTCACTGTGCCACGGAGACTCACTTTGCATAGAAGAACCCTGTATCTTCACAGCCTCCAATACCAAGTTGCTTTTTTTAGTCTTTTTGTTTTCAGTTTTGTGGCCGTGTTGGGACTTCGTTGCTGCACGCGAGCTTTCTCTAGTTGCAGGGAGCAGGGGCTACTCTTCGTTGTGGTGCGCGGCCTTCTCATTACGGTGGCTTCTCTGGTTGCGGAGCACGGCCTCTAGAGCACAGGCTGCAGTAGTTGTGGCACGCGGGCTCAGTAGTTGTGGCGCACGGGCTTAGGTGCTCCGCGGCATGTGGGATCTTCCCGGACCGGGGCTCGAACCTGTGTCCCCTGCGTTGGCAGGCGGATTCTTAACCACTGCGCCACCAGGGAAGAGTCCCCCGGGTTGTTTTTTGTCACTGGAGCTGAGCCATCCTAAGGCGGTGGGAGGGTTTAATAGAAAGAGCTCTGAGCTAGAAGCGGGTGGACCTGGGTTATAGGGCCTGCTTGCTACTGTCTGGTTGTCTGGCCTTGGGCAAGTGGCTTAACCTCTCTGACCCTCCGTATCTTCATCTATAGACTGGGGTGATACCACTTGCCTTTCCTACTTGTATGGGCTCCTCTGAGGACCAAATGAGGCAACAAATGGAAGTTTTAAGGACCTTCTAACGGCAAATTAACGACAGCTCTGCTGCCGAGACCTTACTTTTTTGAGTTAGACTTTTGGCTTTTGCATGAAATTCTGAAGAGGGGCAGGGATGGGGAATTAAGGTTGGCTCGCATCTTGGGAATTTTCTCAAACCTGGGGCTTTTCTCTTTTGTCCTGTTGCTTTCCTGACAGGCGACTTTATCAGCCCAAATCCTGAAAATGCACTTTCCCCAGAGACCCTGCTATTTATCTCCGGAGCACGCGGTCAGGGTCTAAAATAGAGTGTGTGCAGCGGAGGACAGTCCCAGAGGACAGAGCCGTCTCTTGGTGCCTCAATGTGGCCCAGTGAACTGGACACCCAGCACCAGGGAGGGTCTGAATGCCTGCCGACGGGGAGAGAGAATTCAGGATGGCCAGATGTGGACAAAGCAGTGAGGGAGGCACAAAGCTCTGGTGGGCGTTTAAACTTCAGAAACCCCGTGAGCAGGGTGAGCTCCTGGTGCCTGGCCTTCTGGAATGTCAGCCGAGCTGAGAGGCCAGGTCCCCAGTCATTCCACCTGCTAATAGTCTCATGGTCACCGCTGCAGTCGGAGATTTTCCCACACCAGCCTCCACGGTGCGCGCGGTTTCCTGGTGAGCTCGGGGAGGTGAGAGCCGAGATTAGAATCGTGGAATGTGGGGTGGGGGAGCCTTCCAGCAAAGTCCACTACTGGTGCCAAGGGACTGCTCTGTGGGGATGCTTGACCGAGGAAGACGCACCGCGCGCTGCCGTGGTCGCCGATGTAGAGCCCTCCTTGTCTCGCTCTGGGCGGGACGAGCTTCAGGGGACCAGCCACAGGCCCGCCCAGGGCTCCAGGCAGCCTGGGATGGGAGCGAGACCCGCGTCCTGGTCTCGGCTCTTTCAAGACCGCCTTGTCCTGAGTCACTTAACCGCCAGGGCCTCAGTCGCTAGAGCGTGATGGTTCTGCGAGGAATAATCGAGTATGTGCGACAGGGCTTTGGTGTTTAGAAGCTGCTCTGCTGAACAAAAGTGAGAGGGTAATGATTATTGGAAACCGCAGAGGAATGTACTCATTAAAATAGGAGCTAAGCGTCCACACCTGGTTCCTCCTCCTCCTCCTCCTGCAATCTCGCGGGGTCCGCCCGTTCGCCGCCCCTCCTGCCCATCGGCACAGGCGTGCACCCCCTACACGTGCTGCCCGGGCAGGGGCTGCTTTGTCCAGGAGTTGATTTCAGACGCTTCTGCACACCTGCTGCATGTGGCGCAGAATAGCAAGATGAATGCTTTCCCCTCACCCTTGACCGGTTCACAGTCCTGTTAGAGAAACAGACTGATAAATGATATTAAGATAGCACGGTAAGTCCTGTAATCAAGGTAGTCTGAGGTGCTGTGGAAGCACAGATAAGAGAAGAATGAATTCTGCCTGAGGGATCGTATCTGAATTGGGCTTTGCATGACAGTAGGAGTTCATCCCGTGAGCCAGGATCTTGGGGCTGGGAGCTGGAGGCAAGTGGGCAGGAGGAAAGGGCTCCAAGCTTCAGAGAGGCGGCCAGCTCCGTCCTGCAGGGACCCAAGTGAAGCGAAGTCTGTTCTCTGAGGAAGGGGTTGTACGGCTGGCGAAGGGTGACCTTGAACCGAGGAGCTGGGACAGCATTCCAGGCAAAGTGTCCACAGACGCACAGCTGTGTTTAAAAAGCTGTCAAGATCCTGCCTGGGCTCTTGCTGAAAGAAGGAGATGGGGTGCAGAGCACATCAGAAATAAGGCTGCAGAGGTTGGCAAATCCACGGGACCTGTATTGGAGCCTGCAGGGCCCGGCTGAGAGCTCCTGACTGTGAATCACCTGGGGGGAGCTGGTGGCTCCCCGCCTGGGCTGCTGGCTGGGTCACCGTGAAGCCTGCACTGCACCGCAGACCGATCGACTCTGTGGTGGGACCCAACTCCCAAGGTGCAACCAGCCTGGGATGCTGAAATAAACCAGCACCAGAGAGGCTGAGTGTGGAATCTGCCTACGTGAGAGAGTGCCAGCAAGTCCCAGTGGACTAGGTGTGGGAGCCATTGCCTAGGCTATGGTGGAGGCCCTGGGGCTTTAGGGCAGAGGCCAGCACAATGGGGCCACGGTTTTAAGAATCACTGTTCTAGCAGAGGTTTGCAGATAGCTTGAAACAGGCTAAGCTGAAAGATTTAGAGAACAATTAGGAAACCCAAAAGAGAGCCAGGCAAAGGAGGGTGCAGACCTGGACCCCACAGCAGAGGGGTTGGGAGGGTGGAAGGGGTAAAAAGAAAGATGAGGTACACAGAAAACTGCAAAACTTTGCTGAAAGAAATTAAAGAAGACACAAATAAATGGAGAGACCTCCCATGTACATGGATTGGAGACTTAATATTGAGATGGCAATACTACCCAAAGTCATCTACAGATTCAGTGCAATCCCTATCAAAATCCCAATGGCATGTTTTTGCAGATATAGAAAAATCCATCCTAAAATTTGTACGAACTCTCAGGGGACCCCAAGTAGCCAAAACAATCTTGAAAAAAATAAAAGAACAAAGTTAGAGGTCTCACACTCCCTGATCTCAAAACTTATTACAAAGTTACAATCATCAAAACAATGTGGTACTGGCATAAAGACAGACATATAGACCAATGAAATAGAACAAAGAGTCCAGAAAGAAACTCT